>NC_081560.1:2314124-2331599 GCF_022355385.1 Mustela nigripes | reverse complement strand
CGCCTCCCCTCCAGCCCCCGCCGCTAGATGGCCTCCTCACTCTGCCTTCAGTCTCCGGCTCCGCCGGGCTGGGGAATCCAGCAGACCAGACTGGGAGGCCCTGGAAGGGGTCTGGGCAACTTGGCCCAGCCCGCCCCTCAGTGTCTGTGACCCCCTCCCTTCCCTCTCCGCACGTCGGCACCCACAGGCCAGAAGCTGGCGCTTGGGCCTCCCCAGGAAGCCCCACCTGCCTCCCTGCTCTGGGGCTCCCACCCGCTGGGCTAGGCCTGTAATCTTGCATGTCCCGTAAGACGTCTCTTTCCCTTAGGACTTCTACTCACTCTCTTCCCTGCGATCTTCCCAGGTCCTATCTCTGACGCTGTCCCGGCGCTGGCACACTGAGTCTCTGGAGCTCCAGCCAGGGCCCCCCTCTCAGTTTGGAAGGGACACAGACCTCCAGCCCCGCTCTCCTCACCCATGGCCCTTGCCCAGTCCCTGGACCTGGGGAACCCGAGTCTCCAGCTACCTGGCCCAGGAAAGGCCCCCCTGTTCCTGACTCCAGTCCGCTTGTGGGTGAACTCAGCCACTCTCCTCTCTGTGCCGAGACCGCTGGGCAGGAGCCTGGAATGGCGGCCGGCCTCCCTCCACAGCCCCGTCATTCAGCTGCCACAGCCGGCCAGCAGCGGTGGCGGGAGTGACGGAGCCGCCCACACCCGTAAGACCTGCGCAAGCGGCTGGGGCCTGCAGCCCAGCGTCTCTCAGCGGAGTGGAGCCGGGCAGACGGAGGGCACTGCAAAGGGACAGGCTGGGTGCCCCTGGCTACGTGCCACACCGTGCCCGGGGCAGGACCTGGCATCCCCCTGGCTTCAGTCAGTCTCTCCAGCAGGAGCACCAAGGACCTTCCTGGGCCCCTCCTGTCCCTGCAGCTCGTTCCTGGGCGGCTTCGCTGAGCCGGCCGTGGACGCAGGGACGCCCGTGAGGTTGCCCACCCCGGGGGCGGGACGGACCTGCCTTCATCGCACAAAGCCCCCGGGAGGCGGTGAGCAGGCCCTTCCCCCAGGACTGGCCCAGCCCGTGTGGCACTTGCTCCCGGGCAGGCGCAGACACCGGGGCTCCTGCAGGAGGACGCCGACATGCAGACAGGCCACACCGCCGGCTGTGGAGACCGAAAGCCGTGTGTTGTCCCATGAACACGTGAGGGCGGGCGCACTCGGCCCGGAATGCGTGGTTTTCTGGGCTGTGGACTCTTCTCTCCAGACCCCGCTCCGCCCCGTAGGGTCACTTACCTGCACCCTGAGCTGTGGCTGCTTCTCCACAGGTCCAAGCGATGCCTTAGACGTGAGCAGCCTTTCCAGTTTCAGGGTGGTCCATAGCCACCCCCTGGGAGCCCCGGACCACCTGTGTGAGTGGAGCCGAAGTGCCCAGGAAGTGAGGGGTCCCTCGCTGGCCCCAGGCCCCATGGTTCTGGTCCCAACCCTGGTGCGCTCCCCACCCCCTACCCTGGCCCAGAGCTATCGTGAAGCCCTCCTGCGAGACCATCACTCCTTGGATCTCTGGACCTTGTTAAGACACAGAAGGCCCTGGAAAACTGAATCCAGTCCATGCTCGCTGCGAACTCGGGTCACCCGGGGAACTGCCACGACCAGAGGCAAACGCAGCAAGCCCTGGCGGGCTGTCCCTGCACAGCACGGGGCTCCCTACTTTGCTAACTCCCCTGATGGGATCCCAAGAAGCCCTGGAGGTGGGAGCCCATGGGGAGGCCCGGACATGGTGGGTCCCTGTCCTCGGGATACCGCTGTCCTCCTGGAGTGCCTCCGTGTCTGCTCCCCTCCAGTCCTGCAGGCCCTCGGGGGCGGCTGCAGATCTTTGCCTGCCCAAGGCTGAGGAGGGGCTGCTGGAGCAGTTTCTGATTCTAGAGAGCAGGTGTGGGGTGTGCACGTGTGTGAGAGGTTGAGTGTGCTGCTGTGCGTGACGTGAGTGTGCAGATGTGACTGTGTGTGTGCAAGACAGAGGTGAGTGTGCACGTGCGAGTGTGTGCTGTATGTACCTGTGGGTGTGCTCACGTGTGAGAGATGGTGCTACTGTGCACACGTGAGTGTCTGTGTGTGTGAGAGATGCTGCGAGTGTGCAGGTGTGACACGGGGACTCCCGGGTCCTCAGAGAAGCTAGGGCACAGGACCGGAGCAGACGTGGCGCTGCCCGACTCCTCACCGCAGGGCCTGGAGGTGGATTCAGAGCAGGACCACTAGCCACGCGGGAAGAGAGGGTCCACGTCCCCGAGGGGCCCTGTCTGGGGGGGGTGACGACTGGAGGCCTTTTCCTCCTGCTGTCTGCTTCCACCCTGCGCAGGGAGAGCCCCCATCTCTGGCTCATTCTGCCACTCCAGAGGGGTGCGAGGTCCTCCGGATGGCCGGCACGTGCGTACGTCATCTGGGCCCTTTCTGTCCAACACCTTCTTTCCAAAGAGAGAAAGGGACCCGCGGCTGCCGACGCAGGAGCACAGAGGCAAAGGCTGTTCCTCCCAGGCCGGCAGGCTGGGCCGCCGCGTCTGCACTCGGCTTTCCCGAGCGTGGAGCATCCTCACGAAGGCTCCTCCTCTGTCCCCAGCCACCCAGCCCAGCGCCCTCCTGCTGGGTCCCAGAGCACTCCCGAATTAGAGGAGGGTCCTCCAGCCCTCCACCCCCGACACCCTGATCCTAGCCTCAGAAGAATCAGGGAGCTCACCCACGTCCCTTTAGACCGGCAAAAACGAGAACCAAACCCCTTGCCCCTGCCCCAAGGGCTCCTTGTCCCCTCAGCACGGCCATCTGGGGCCTCTACCCCATGGCCGGGAGGAGCTCCGCGGCAGGAGGCGCTGGGCCGTCCAGGGCCCTTTGGCTCAGCAGGGCGCGTGCTCCAGTGACAGGCGGGCATGGAGGTGGCCGGGCGCCAGGATCCGTTGGGCCAGCCCCTGAGACGGACCAGGCAGCTGTGTTTAGGGCAGAGGGGGTCCTCCTCCCAGGCCCCTTCTCTGCTGCCTTGAAAGGGCCGGACACTTGCCCCTACTGTGCACAGATGCAGAGTCAGAGGCGTGGGGAGGGGAGAGGCAGGTGTGTCGGGAGCGCGTAGCGGGGAAGGGTGCACCAAGCGCGCACACACTCGGACTTCACCCCATTAGCAGATGCCGCTAGAGCCTTAATAACGCAACAGGCCTCTTTCTTGTGTTTCTCCCATTACCCTAATATCTGGGGGGTGTTTAATAGGATTGCTGGTGATGCGTCCTGGTTTCCTGCTCCGCATGTGGGGCAGGAATTTCTTGAGGGGCGCAGTGCAGGGCACTGAGGGGCCGTGTCCGTGCAGACCACGAAGCCTGGCCCGTGGTGGCTCTGGCGTGGCCGGCGGAGGGGGAGGCCACGGAATGCTCACTCAGACGACGGAGCAGGGCTTTCTCGAGGAGCACACGTGGTCGGAGGTGGAAGGTAGCACGGGCCGAGCCTGGCTTCCCAGGGTTCCCCCTTTGTGCGCCCGGAGCCCCTCGCCCGCCGAGCCGCATGGGGTGATAAGTTAAATCTCCAACGCCCCGGCTCGGGGTGCTGTCTGTCGGTGCCAGTGGATGTCCATTGCCCCTGGGTAAAACTCGGTAACCAGCCTGACAGCCCTGGGAGGTAGGGGCCATGGGGCAGGCAGGGAGGTCACGGCCCAAAGAAGTGCACGTCCCACGTGCAATCTCGCGTCTGCCCCCGCCGTGGTCGTCCGGCCCCAGAGCGCCCTCAGAAGGTCCTCACTGGTGGGGCAACTCCTGCCGTTTCTCCATCGTGCTCCGTGTCGTCCTGTTGGTGGCAGGCAGCGCCGTCCTCGAGGACACGACACGGGGGCCATGGCCTGCACCCCTGGAGAGACTGGATGGCCGTGAGGGGTGATCCGAGCCTCGGCTCTGGGGACGGCTCAAATGCTGGGTCCTGCCGGTCGGCAAGGCTGACCGCCCCCTTGTTCACAGGTGAGAAAGTGGAGGCTTGAAGCCGAGACCTCCTCCCCCACGGGCGGGGCCTCCGGTTCTGAGATCGGAGTGAGGGAAGACTGAGCCCATGGGACCGCCCCTTCCACTGCCAAGACCCTGATTCCAACGCGACCCTCTTTGTCAGCCCCGAGGGTAAGCATGGGGACGTGTGTTTTGGGGCCACGATTCCGTGCAGCGCGGCGTGGTCGGTGCCTGCTCTGCGGGGGGAGGGAGCCGTGTTGGGAACAACCCAGGGCAGAGCTGGTTTCCTGCTGGGGTCAGAGGCGGCCGTGTGGACCCTGAGTGGTGCTGTCACATGTCTGAGGACACGGGGTCAGACTTATTGGTGTCTCGTTGCTCAAGAGAACGCTCAGCCCCAAGTGCACGTTCGACGGCCGTGACCTCCCCCTGGGGCCTCGCTGGAGCCCCACGGCCCTGCTTGGTGGGGAGGCAGGGACCTGTCTTTGCTATCGGAGAAGCTTCCGAGGAGGGTCTCCGTGCCCCGCAGTGAGCCCGCAGAGCCCAGCGCGGCCCAGTCCGTGAGTGGGACGCCCCGAGCTCCCTCCACGCCCGGCGTGTCCGTGTCCCCCAACAGCTCCGAACCGCGTCTGCGAGTGTCTGCATCATCGTGAGGCCTGGGCGCCCATTGGCGAGGGGTCCTAGGGCATGGGAAACGTGGAGAGGTGACTCTGGGGTCTGGGGCTGCTCCAGAATGTTTCGGTACAAACTCATGATGATTACTTCCTGGTTTTACCCCGCACCGGCTCAGGCCCGGCTGGGGAGGGACCCTCTGCTCGGCAGCTGAAGGGTGTCTCTTCTCGGTTGGGCCGCCTGCGGCCCTGTAGCGCTCCTCAGGCCTCACTCCCTGAAAAGTACCCCAGCGAGGGGCGTCTGGGGGCTCAGTTGGCGAAGCGTCTGCCTTCGGCTCAGTTCATGACCCCAGGGGCCTGGGTCTGCGTCCTGGGTCGGGCTCCCTGGTCCGCGTGGAGTCTGCTTCTCCCTCCCCCTCAACACCCCTGCCCCCTCGTGTTCTCTCTCCTTCTCTGACAAACAATAAATAAAATCTTTAAAACAACAAGAAAAAGGATCCCAGCGGAATGAAGCCACAACAGAAGTCTCGGCTATTGGGTTTAGGGTGTCCGACGTGCCGTCTCTGCCCGGAGGGAGAAACACGGCCGTCACTTGCTCGGATCCCAGAGCCGACGCGGGAGGGGTGCGGGGAGGGCGTCTTCCTTCTGCTTCGCCGGCCACGCATCTGCCGGGGAGCCCGCGGCCTCGCAGGCAGCAAGCACCGGGCCTCGGGGTGCAGCGGAAGGCGCTTCCCATGGGGCTGGTCCATGGCGGGTGTGCGCCGGCTCTGGCTCCTCTGCGATGTCCCCTGTTTGTGTGGCCCTGGGGAAACCTCTGAGCTGCCCTGAGCACGTTTCCACATCCGTGACGTGACCCGACTCCCTGGTGGCCGTGGCGGTGGGGTGACGAGACACCTGCCCCTCCCAGCCCAGGCCCGGCCCGGGCATGCCCCCGCCTGACCGCGGCGGTCCCCTCTTCAGACGGACTTGCAGGGCCGCTGGGCCCTTCCTGTGGGCCTTGCCTCCTTCGCCGGGACGCACACGCTTCCTGAGGCCGAGGGCAGTGGGGGTAAAATAACTCAACGGTTTTTAAGCCGAGGGGGTATGACGTGGGTCCCTTCTTCCCTGGGGCAAAAAGGACATTCAATCAAATCGAGTTAATTTGAACACTCTCGCTCCTGGTGGCAGCCCTGTGGCCCACCCCTCTCCGCCGGCCGTGGGGAGCGCCCACTGGCCCTGCCTGGGCCGGCCCTGGGGCACCCACGTTCCCGCCTCTCCGGGCCCACCTCCCGCGCCGCTGCGCGGTGTGGACGCTCCTGGTGGCGGCCGCCGGACGGATTTCTGCAGCCGCCCAAGCCAGTCTAGGGAGTTGCATCCCTGCTAACGAGGTGCGTTCGAAGGGCCGCGAACCCCGGCGGTGACGCCCGAGGGAGAGGCAGAGCCCACGTCACTGTCTCCATCTGACAGATGAGGAAATTGAAGTCTGAGAGATGAGGTGACTCCGCCCAGCACAGCGCGGGGCGGTCCCGGATGCTGAGCCCTGGCCTCGCGCTGTCCCTCCCAGCTCAGGAGCCCACTGGGTCTGTGCAGGTCACCTTGGACTGGACCCTTCTGACCTTCAAGCGTCAGCTGCTGGAGCGTTTTGGGGGCCAGGCCTTGCTCCGTGCTCAAAAGGATTTCCTTTTCCGAGTGAAGAACATTCCTTTGGCTTCTCCCGTGACTCACACCCATGGGCTCTGGGAGGTTCCCGGCGGCGCCTTATGCAGGGAGAAGGGACACTCCGGGCTGGCGTCTCCCCCTGGGAGTGCTCAGCGCGGTTTGTTTCCACGGCTGGGGAGGCAGGGCGGGGTGGGGGTGGGCTGCCAGGAGAAACCCAAAGGTATGAGACCGAGTCAGACTCCACAGTTCTCCTCCAGGCCTTTGCAGTGTGAGGGGGGCTTACCCCAAAGTACACAAACCAGCAGACGGAAGCCCCCCTCTCTGTTTGAGCAGGGCCCACACAAAGCCTGCCCTCCGGAGTCCTCCCTCCGGCCCGGCCCGCCATGGTAACCGCTGAATCCCCCGGGCCATGGGAGCAGGCCGAGTATGTGCCTGATTGTCCTGCGTCCTCTTGTTTCTCTCGGCCGCCGGGTGGAAGGCGACGTCGCAGACGTGTTTGTTCTTAGCCTGATGTGTTTATGTCCCAGTTCTGCTGGGCTTCGTGTGGCGGAGGAGGGATGGGAGGCGGTGGCGTGGCTGCGGGACCTTCTGTACCCGGTGGGTCAAGAACGCTCGTCTTCAGATCGGAGAACGCCACCGCCGAAATCCCGGTAGGGCCATCCCTCTCCCCGACGCGCACGTCAATGGACTTGGAAGCGGTTTCCAACCCGCAGGCCTGGGGGGGTCCCACGGCGTTTGACTCTGCCATGGGCGAGGAAGGAGGGGTCCAGGCGAGGGGTGCGGCCGGTGGCCGCTGCGGCGGGAGGCAGGAGCACGTGGGCTGGAACGCGGCTGATGCGGCCTGGCGAGGGCTCTCGACTGCGTAGTCACACACCGTGTCCCGCTCATGGACTGAGTGTTTACACGGGGACTGTATCTGTTTTTCCAACCCCCCGTTAGGGGAGCGCAGGACGGGGTCACGAGGAGGAGACCCGTGGCAGCCGTAGTCCACCCTGGAAGGAGGAGCCGTGGACCTGGCGGCTGCATCGACCTGCACGCAGAGGCCACCACGGGTCCCAGCAGTGTCCGAGCCTACCTGCCGCCGGGGGCTCTGTCCCTTTAACTAGGACAGCAGTTTTGCCCAAACCCACTGTAATGTGACAACGGATCCATCGGTCCCCTTTCTTTGTAGAAATAACCAATTCTGATCAGTAATTGCTTTTGGGCAATAGTTGGATTCCGCGGTCATCTCCTGGCTTCCAGATCCCAGCATCCCCTGAGCAGCTCCGAGGACAATCCTACAATTTACCATCCCAGTGCTCAAGGCCCCACGGCGCTTCCCCCGGTGCGTCCCCGTCAGGTGCACCTGTGGTCCACACATCCGTCCCCTGGAAGAGAAACATGCGTCGGCATCAGCCTCTCCGGGATGTCGAACTCGCCGGTCTGGGCAACAGACCCTGTTTCCCGGGGCCACATGGACACACTGGGGACTGCCGAAGTGATTTTCCTCTGGAAGTTTCTCTGAGGCCTCATGGTCAGTCCGCGAGGAAGGACTGAGCAAGACAAGCTGCTCTAGGTGTGGGGGCAGCGGGACCCTGTGCAGAGGCCTCGCGGACGGGGGCCTGCGTCTCTGGCTGAGCGGCGCAGGTGGGAAGGAAGTTGTGGCAAACAGGCGGGGGCCTAAGTGGCCAGTCCAGGACCACCGTCCCTCTGTGCTCGCCCCACTCTCACCCCTTTAGTCCCAGGGACTGAGCTCCTTGCCCTTCGCCGGTCATGGCAGAGTCTACGAGGAGCTTTCGGCGGTCGTGTCACTCAGCAGGGGGGTTTTCTGTCGTCCCCCCTCGGCCTCACGATGTCTCCGGTTGGAGGCCTATGTATCTGGTACGTCTTGTTTATTCAATAACACGCTCCTTCAGGAGGCCCGTCCGTGGGAGGCGAGTCCGTTCCTCACTGTCCTCTTAGGCGGTGGGTCGAGGCCGGGCTCCGCGAGGAACAGGGGACGGCGCCCGCCTTCGGGATGTGGGAGGCACCTTTCAAGCAGACGTGTGACCACGTTCTCCTCAGGGACCAGGACGCGATGTTCCAGAGTTGTTTCTACCCTTTCCCTTAAGCTAGGCTTTGTAGGAGAAAGACAACGCAGAATCTGCTTCTGGTGCAAAGGTTTCTAAGATATTTGTTATGAAGGAATAACAATCCTATTAAAATATTTATAAATCGAAACAACCCCAGAAGCCACACACACAATTAGGCCTTTCAGACTTCTATTCTGAAAGCCAGATAAATCATCGTTTGGAGAGCAGAGATGAGAAGTCACAACAGACCTGAAGTGCTCGGAGGGTGGCCGTAGGCGAGGGCACAGGGTGCGGTCTAGAAAACCGCCCCTCTCTGAGCTGTGCACAATCCCCTGACATCCCGGGAAGCCTTTGACTTTCTGACTCATCAAAAAAGATAAAGAAAAAGAAAATGTCGTGTGATGTCATCTGTGGAGAGCCCGACGGGGTCTAGAACGTCAGGACGAAGTCGAGAACTCGAGTGGAGCCGGACGGTCTGGGTGACGCAGCCGAGGCGTACCCAGAGCGAGCGCCGTGCTCCCATCCGACGGCCGGACTCGAACTCGCACCCCAGGCTCTCGGGTCACGGAGCTCTTCTCGTGTTGGTTTGTTACAACAGCCCCAGGGTCCCGGCCGTGAGCCAGCCCTGGAGTCGGGAACCACAGGTCCCGCGCGAGGTCGTGCGAATGCTGAGGACACGAGGAAAAGCTCGCTTACGGGTTCACCTGGTTCACCTCTTACCGTGTGTGCGTGTCTCCCCCCGCGATCTCACGGCTGTGCCGCTGGCTTCTGGCACGCGCTGAGACCCGGCTCGGCTCTTCCTGACCCCGAGCCCTGGGCGGAGCCGTGACTCTTTCCGACATCTCCGAACCGGCCGCTGCTCCTTCCCATCTCCTTCCGGCTTCTTCGCCGCCAGAGAAGCCGTTCCATGGGTCAGGGTCGGGGCCAGCTCTCCGCCCCGCACGGGCCAAGGCTGACCCTCCAGTTCATCCCTACCATCGCCAGAACCCAGCAGCCAAGGGCCCGTGACCGGCCTGAGGACCCCTGGGGCTCCGGCAAGATCGCATCAAGATCACAGTAAGGATCTGGCTTTAAGTCTCTCCCTTACAGTGACCTGAGCGTGTCTTTCTGTTCCCGCTCCGGACACGTTTTGGGCCTTCAAGTTACCCGTCCCGGGGAGCGTTTGCGGCAGGCGGCTGTGGTCCTGGCGGGCTCCGGCCGCCGAGCTGAGGCTCTCTGGAACTCCGCACACTCCTTTGCCGGGCGGCTCCCCATTTGGAGGTGGGAGGGCGCCTGGCCCGGACGGTCCGCAGCGTCCCCAGCCATCCTCCTCCAGGGCTGGCCCCTGTTCTCCTGCCCGGGGCTGGCGACTGTGTGCGCGGCGGAGGATTTCTGACTGCCAGCCCCTGGGGGGAGGGCATCCCGAGGGACCCCTTTGATCGGGAGCCCCAGCAGAGCAGGAGTCTGAGAGGGACCCGTGGCTGCCGGAGAGGGACCGTTTGCACAGACGGCAGTGCTTAGCCAAGCCGCAGCTGCCCGACTCAGCAGGGAGTGCGTCAGCGGGAGGCCGGGGGCCTGGGGCCCGCGTCTCACAGCGGGAGTCTCCTGGCATCTGGAGCTCACCCTGCCAGGGCTCCCCTCCGGCCGCCCCGCGCTGTCCTCCTCGAGGTGACAAGGACCCAGGCTTGACCTCCTTCCGCTCTGCCTCACCCCCTGGTGCCGCTGACGGAATCCTGCTGGGCAGGGCGGGAGGCGGCCTATTTCCCCGCGCCCCGCGCCGTGGAGAGATGCAGGAGCCCCTCGCCTCCCCACATGGCCCGAGGAGGCCCGTCCTGCTGTCGGAAGCTGTCATGGAACCTTCCGGCACGGTCGGCCGCGGCGCCCAGCCACGCTCCTGGGGCGGTCACCCTCAGGCGAACTGACTCACAGCCTGACGGACAGAAGCACCAGCGACAGAAAGGTACCGTGGGATGGGGTCCAAGCCCCTGTCTTCGTCTCGTGCTGCCCAGCCTAGTCCTGCCCTCTGCCAGTGGCTCCTGTCCCCGGGCTCCCTCGCGGAAGGTGGACATGACCGGCGTAAGCGAGGACCGCTGGGCTGGGGATTACCTTGTCCAGGACATGGCTGGACATGGCTCTCATGGTGGCTGTCTGTGGCCCCCGTGCGCTGCTGTGAAGGGGTCTCTGAGGGAAGCTGGGTGGTCGTCAGGTTAAGGCTGTGAGCACCTAATGAAGTCAGACATTTCCGGGAAGGCTGGCTCCCCCCGGAACGTGGGTGCTGACGTCTCGGCTCCTTCCCGGTGTCGGGAATGCCAAGTGCGTGACCAGGACTCGGGGTCTCAGTGACGACGGGTAAGTGGGGTTCCGGGTGGAAGGCGGCAGGCAGCTATGGGCACGGGTTCAGAGGTAAGGACCCGGATCCCGGCTGGAGAGAACGCAGATGACGTTTAAAGGGATCGTGGTATTCGCCTGTAGGCACTGGAGGGTAAGCAGCATGGCGGACCCCATGGTGTCTGTGGTAAGGCAAGCGTGGTCACTGTCCCCCAGCCTGCATGTGCGTTGATCGAGTGTGGGGACAGGGGTCGGTGAGATCATGAGAACTAGGGGACCCCGGGGCCGCTCGGGGATCCTTCTGCATGTCTGGGGAACACCCGTCTGTTTCTGATGGACACACAGCTACGACATACCCACGGACAACAGAACCCACCGTCCTGTCATCCACCGTGGAGGGGCCTTTATTTCACGGACAGCGTCGGAGCCTCGGGGCTCCGGAAGGTGAGGGGCGCGTGGTCGTCCATCAGCTCCGCAGACACCATCGTCCCGGGAACCGAGCTGTGGATCCCGGACTCGAAGCTCCAGTAACCGGGCTGTTTTCTGAACCGTGAGCCGTCACCGAGGTTTCAAGTTCAATGAGCTGAATTCCAACAACGTGTAGTGTATTACATGTAACGTCATGCGGATCCATCCTCGGTGTTCGATTCTGCCCCGGGATGTTTTCTCAAGCCTCTGGCACCCCTGTGACGCTGTCGGATGGCGAAGGCAAGTGAGCACCTACAAGTGTCGAGCTTGAGCGAGAGCCTTTTTAGGAGGAAATATTGGCTTCGGTGATTTGATTTTTATGGACGTGGTGCTTATGGAAAAGAGCTTAAAACGTCAAATTTCAACGGGGAAACCGTTCTGATTCTTGGGATTGTACCAGAGACAAAATGTTTTGTGGTGGTCTCAAAACCAAGAAGGCTTGCGTCCCAGCTCTTCTGTGGGGAGGTCACGAGCCTGGGAGGTGGGGGACTGGTCGGGAGCCTTGGGGTCCCCAAGAGGCAGAGCGGCTCTCCAGCGTGGTCTCTGCCCCAGGATGTGGGTCAGACATGTGCGTTGCTTTCACGGCGATGCTGGGAGCCGAACTCGGAGATGCAGTGAGGATGGTTTATTAGAAAATCACGGTGAAGATTCGGGAAACTCAGACTTCTCGAGTCAGCAGTGCTCTGCTTCGTGTGTCTAGAAGACCGTGGCCTGGAAGAGGCTGTGCAGACAGGCTGCGGCGAGTCATTGACTTGGGCCGCTGTCGGGCCTTGGCCGAGCCACGCTGCAGCCCAGCAGGTGCCAAGCCTGCCCGTCGGGTGTCCGCTGTTGCCGTGGCTGCGCTGTGTGGACGATGGCATTGTCGTGTCTTCACTCCTTCGCTAACCCTACAAAGGGCTGGGACTTCCACTTGGTGCATGTGCCCGTTCTCCTGGAGGCCGCGTCCTGAGCTCAGATGAGGTCCCTCCACCTGCTCCGACGAAGGCCGTCCAGTGTCTTGCCCCTGAAAGCCGCTGCACACGTGCGGTCAATTCTGCCCTCGCGAAGGGCATGTGTCCGGCCTGGCAACAGCGCAGGACAGAATCAGCCATTTGCAAGCAGGACTGGCCGTCTGTGGATGGGACCGGGCATCTGCCGAAAGGGTCGGGCGTCTGCGGACAGAAGGAATCACGAGGTCTTCAGCAGACCTGCCACCACTCAGCCTCTAACCTTGCAAATGCCTGTGCCTGCTGCCCTTTTGGTCTCATGAAATGGCACGTTGGTTGGAATCAGTGACCTGTTTTCCATTTCAGGGGCACAGACTCCCCCAGGGAACTTCACGTGCGTTTCAGCCAGACTCGGGGAGGCTTGGTTTCAAGCTGAGCTGCGTCTTGTCCCGTCAGACGTGTGTTCACTCCTCCAAGGGCTTGACCACAAGGTACGTTTAAACAGCGAGACTCCCCAGTGCGTTCACCTGCGGGTATGTTAACTCGAACAGACCTCGAGACAAAGTGTTCCATGTGCACACCCACGTGCACACACATGCACACAGGTACACACACGCAAGGTACACACAGGCACACACAGGCACACACAGACCTGTACACCCTCAGCAGGGAAGTCACACAGACTTTTCTTCTTCACCACGGTCGACTCTGTACACCCTGAAGCTGGCCCTCCCGGGAAGCTGAGCCCTGACTCCAGCCTGACCCTGTTGGATACTGTCTGTCTTGCTGGACTTGGCTTCTGTTCGGCTTCTAATTGTTCCAAAAATGAAATTCACCCTTAAAGGACACGGGTCACTTCTGAGGACATCTGAAAACTGCTTCCGATTTCAAGCAAAGTCGTGGTTAATGCGTGACGGGACAGGGAGGGCCGTGCCAGGGCTCACCCATCAGAAGGTACAGGGCCCGGGCTCGGACACTGGGGGCGGGGGAGCGCGAGGGCCGTGTTTCGTTGCCCATCTTTGCTCCCTGTGGGTGCCCATCACTTTCTGATGGGGGGAGCCTGGGGCCTCCAGAGTGGGGAGGAGGTCCCACAGCCACTTGCTGTCCAGGCTATTCTGCTGTCACGACCCGAATCTGTTCAGACTCCCCTCACATCTGGGCTCCCCCGTGTCGGGTCTGGCAAGCTGGCTTCTGGGTGAAATTACTTTGGGATTTTGCCCAAGTGGTCTTGCTCCATTTTGGACCAGTTCCTGGCTTTGTGCACCAGCCCGTTCCCTCCCTGCCAGGTGTGTGACGGGCCTCCCCCGGGCTCTGTCACCGAGGGATGCGATGCAATCCCCTGGGGACGTGTGCCTGGCTTCGCACGTCCCAGCCTGAAGTGTGCGGGCATTTGTGTGCACCCGGGCCGCTCGCTGTCCTCTGGGGAGCCCAGTGTGTCATCAAAATGGTGTTTTTCTTCAGTCGTTTGGATAAGGACTTGGACTGGTCTGGTTTCCACTCTCATCTCCAAAGGCAATGGCTGCTTCTCCATGACCCACTGGTTCCGTAGCGGCCTCCAGGTCCTGTGACGAGACCAGCCCACGGAGAGGGAGACGCGCACGCTCCCTCCAGCTGCCCGTGGAGATGGCGGCCCCGCAGGCTGACGCGGCGCGGACGTGCCCACCTGCCTCCTCCCCTTGACGCTGAGAACAAACTTCCACGTCTGCTCCCTGAGAGCGAAGGAGCGAGTTTCGATCAGGTTCACGGACCTCGTCATCCCACCGACGTCACACTCTGTCCAGGGCCAGACGTCATTTGTCACCGTTGTTGTCTCGACACCCGTACGGATGTGACATGATCTGCAGCAAGATGGGGACGTCGTGGTCAACGGTGAGATGGGCCTTTCCTCCCCCCGCACCTGCACGTCCACGCGCTTCCCACAGAGCGTCCTTCTCCCCCGGATGACGCGGCACCTCAAACGGCAAGTCACACCGCACAGCTCTTTCCTTCTCCGTCGCAAGTGTTTGCTGAGCGCCTTTCTGGATCTGTCTGCGGCGGGGGTGGTGTGAGTGGGTGCGGGGCGCCGGGCTCCCCACCGGCTTCAGGAGCAGGGACGGGGCTGTGCCAGCCGTGAGGAGAGCCGGGGCCTTGGGGGCCCACGTCAGGAGGGCTGTCCCCAAGCAGCAGGAGGGGCGGCCAGTGCGGAGCCGAGTGGAGAAGACGCCGAGAGGGAGTGAGCGGGAGCACGGGTTCGGGGCGGCACCGGCCGCCTTCCACGTCGCTGAGCCACGCGGTGCCCACGCGCTGGCAGCAAGTCCAAGGGTCCGGCCCACACCTTCCTTCTCCGTGGAGCCGATGTTGGGAATCTCCCTCAAGAGACAGCAGTGGCACACGAGAGATCTGCTTGGAGGGGGAGATGTTCGCGCGTATCCAGAGGGCACACTTCTGGCAACATGGGCAGGGGCTGGGCATCTCCCCTCCTCCCGGTCACACGCCTCCGAGCTCTGGGGGCAGGTGGCTGACCACAGCCCGGCCCCCAGGGTTCAGGGCCCACGCGTGAGCTGCTGTGTTCTTTCCGCACACAGGCCCCCTCGGATGCACGGTGCTTGGCGGTCTCGGCCACACCGTGCTCCCCAGTGCGGGGGTTTGGGGTCTGGCCTGCCTCCCCGGTCAGGCCTTCGACTCCGGCCCAGTCCTGAGTTCGTGCTTGGTACACGCGTGTTGAACGGAAGCCCGATTTGAGGGGCAGGAAAAGTCTGTCTCAGCGGATTCGGGGGAGGGCCTATGGCACCCGGAGGGCATGTGATTCAGCCACTCGACGTCCCCAGAAAGGGGGCGGAGGAGGGGCCCACGGCTGCGGAAATGTGAGAGACAAGGTCAGAGAAAGGGCGCGACCCTGGAGGAGGGGGGATGCGGGGCACCGGCTGCCCGCGCCCTGGTTCCTGTCCGTCACCCGCCCATCTTGGGTCCTCAACTCCGGAGGCCCAGGACGAAGGCTGACGTGGCAGCGATCCGGGTGCTCAGGACAGGTGCTCGCCGACCCCCCACCCAGCCCCGGGCTCGCATGACGTGAGCTTGCCCCCGGGGGCACTGGCCGCACTTCAGGGGAGCCTGGGAGCCGGCTCTGGAAGGAGACGCTGGGGGGCCGCGGGTGGGGAACCATTCCTCCCGCTTGGCCTCTCCCGCTCCGGGCCCTGGCGACGGTCCATCCCCAGCGCCGCTCGGCCGGGATGAGGAATGCGCCACAGGCCACTCACCCGCGGCTGTTCTGTGTGGGGAGGAATGAGAACTATCTGAGTTCCTGCTACTGTCCCTCCCTTGGCCTCCGGCTTCCTCCTTGCCCACTTCCTTGAAAACGCGGAGCCAGGCCCGGGCACGCCCCGGGGCGCACCTTTGTGCAATGATTAACCACAGGGTCCTGGGTGTCCCTCTCCGCGCCCTGCCTGGGAGCTGGAGCTGGGGGCCCCGAGGGCTGTGCGCGGCCCAGAAGAGCCCAGTGCTGGGTTAGCTCCTGCGTCTCTGTCTCGTCCGTCGGAGAACCTCTGAAGGAAGTCGCTCGGCATGACTCTGTTCCCGAGATCCGCCAACCGAGACGCACACTCCCAGAGACAGAACGAAGCCTACAGCATTCACATCAACCCTTTGGGGCGGCCGAGGCCCCCACCCCGCGCCCCTGCCCTGGGGCCTCCCCGCCGGCTCTGCTCTGCCTCAAGCCTGGGGCATCACCCAGTGCCGGGAGACCCAGCCTGGCGCCCCCCCTCCCCCCGCTTCCCTTCCATGGCGGCTCTGGGGCAGACGTGGGTCTGGACGTGAGGCCGGCGTTTCCTCTTTGGCAGGTGGTGGTGGTTTAAAGCTGTGGACGGCTGGAGCCCCCGACGGATCAGGAGGAGGGCGGGTGCCTTTCAGCCCGTGCGCCGAGGCCAGGCTGGGTCACGTCCCAGCGTGGGTGCTGTCCTTCTCCCTTCGCCGGCTGGCGGAGCGGTTCTCCGCACCCTTTCCCGACGCTCTGCCCACAACCATGGCGGACCAGAGGGCCCGGACGGTCTCCTCCCCATTCCTCGGGACCAGAAGACTGTCACCCCAGGGCCCAAGGGCTGCCTGTGTGAGGCAGGACTCTCCTCACCGCCCCTGTGCTGTTGGGGCGGGGGGCTCCTGAGGCCATTGCGGGGCTCAGCGGGTTTGTCCTTCCTGCTGGGTTGGGCGCTCCCTGAAGCCGGAGACTGGGAGACTGAACCCCACAACCTCCATTTACTCTTGTGGTGCTTTGGAGCCGTGCACAAAGCAGATGCAAGGTTTATGCATGTTCTAGTGTCTTCTAGAGAACCCAACAGGTGCTTGGATTTGGCCTTCGACGTGATGAGTGACCCAAGACAAGTGCAGGCTTCTGGAAACGTAGCAGAACTGGGAGAATCCAGAGTCTGAGTCTTAGGTTTTGGAAGCAAATACCGAACGGAGACCCACAGCTGTCGTGCGCCCACCTCACTTGATAAAATTTCAGCTTTCCGCGGAATCATCTGCAAAGCCGTTTTATTTTATTTTATTATTTTTAATTTTTTAAAAAATATTTTATTTATTTGACAAATAGAGATCACAAGCAGGCAGAGAGGCAGGCAGAGAGAGAGGAGGAAGCAGGCTCTCTGCCGAGCAGAGAGCCCGATGCGGGGCTCGATCCCAGGACCCTGGGATCGTGACTTGAGCTGAAGGCAGAGGCTTAACCCACTGAGCCACCAGGCTCCCCTTCACAAGGCCATTTTAAATGAATCAAGTGACAGCAGGATTTGGTTTGAGGCTCTGATGATCAGTGTCAACCCTGTGGTCCCTCATTTGGTAAAGTACAAGACTATCCGCAAATCTACGCTTTGTTTATATCCAGATTTAAACCCTGGTCTCCTGTACAGGCACGTACTCACCATGTTGGTCATAAAAATACCGCCTTTGGAACTTCTTGGGACAGAACGTAATGTGGGGCAGTTGGGGGCTGGCCCTCCCTGAGCCCCTGGCGCGCCTGAGTGTCCATCTGAGCAAGGTCCGGGGGTGACCTGCCCCTTGTGGCCTCCACGTGGCCCATGCATGTGGCTCCAGCTGGGCCGGGACCGCCGTCAGGGGTCTCCGAAGCCCAGGTCAGAAAAAGGCGATGCCTGTCATTACGGCCTCTCTTTCTGGTAGGAGCCTCGAGAAACGGGAAGGGAGAGATGCCCATGTGCTGAGGTTCTGAAACTCCAGGTGGGCGGAAACCCCGTTTATACCACTGAGGACTCCCGGAGCAGCGTTTAGATTGGTCTGGAAAGTTCCGTGGATGGAGGAGTGTAAACGATGTACGGTGGTGGGTCATGTCGGTCTACGCGGTCCTGGTCACGTCTACGCGGTCCTGGTCACGTCTACGCGGTCCTGGTCACGGTCCACGCGGTCCTGCTCACGATCCACGCGGTCCTGGTCATGGTCTACGCGGTCCTGGTCACGTCTACGCGGTCCTGGTCACGGTCCACGCGGTCCTGCTCACGATCCACGCGGTCCTGGTCATGGTCTACGCGGTCCTGGTCACGTCTACGCGGTCCTGGTCA
>NC_081560.1:2294602-2314114 GCF_022355385.1 Mustela nigripes | reverse complement strand
TGGTCTATGCGGTCCTGGTCACGGTCTACGCGGTCCTGGGCATCATCCTGATGGCATGTGGTGGGGGAACCACCCGGGGAAGCAGAAACTTCTTCAAGCCCAAACGTGTCCCCGTTGCCCCCGGACGGGCCGCTGGCTGATGCGCGGTGGGGTCCTGATCCTGCTGCCGTGGGAGGAAGAAAGGAGCTGGAGGGACTGGCCCGGCCGCTGACTGCTGTGTCACTGCGGGCCACCTCCTGGCCTCTCTGGCTATCACCCCCAGCACGAGTAAGGGATTCGCAGATCGGCGAGCCCCTCTTGCTATGCCGCCCGTGACTCGCTCTGCGGGGTTTTGGTCCATGAGCCGTCCCGTTAACACAGCGAGCACTTGGTCCGAGCGCCTGTCCGCGGTGCTCTGATGCTCCGGGCTCCCTGAGGCCAGTCTCTGGGTCAGAGCCCACCTGCCTATTCTACCAGCTGCTCCTCAGGGTGTGTCCGAGGGCACCTCCCCGGGCCCGCAGCACGTCTGAGCCTAGCGACAGCCTGGGGCATCTGTGCACCCGCTCGGGCCCCCCTTCCCTCCCTGCACGTCCCGCTCCGGTCTGAGCTGCGGCCGCTGTCGTGGTCCCAGCCTGGGGCTGGGAGGGTCCCTGCGGACAGCGGCCGGCGCTGTGTTCCCTGCTCTGCGGGTGGCCGTGCGGGAGTCAGCACGGTGTGAGGACGGAGGTGGGTGAGGGCGCGGGAGGCGCGAGCCACGTGAGTGCTGGTGTGTTCGCACGCACCGGGGAGCCTGTGGGAGTGCAGGAGCCCATGCACGGGGAACACACGCCAGGGTGCAAGTGTGTGTCTACAAGCACGTGAGTGTGCAACTGCAGGGTGTGTGCACACACGTTGTCACGCACACACGTTAGCTCATGAGAACGTGCGCGTGGGCGTGTGTGTGTGTGTCTCAGGTGAGCACGTGTGTCAGCAAGTGACATGTCAAATGTGCACACAGTCTGGCATGCCGAGCGCAGGCACACATGCGAGGACATGTCGTGTGCGTGCCCACGCGTGTTAGTGTGTGCACGTGTGTGAGTGACAGGGACGTGGGACGGGCGGTAGAATGAGAAGAAACAACGTGCGGTGACGGTGAGCTGAGAACTCCTGCCACCGGCTACCACGCCAGCCACGTGTCCCCTGCCCTTTCTAGAGCAGCTGCGGCTGCCCAGGGCAGTGGGAGGGTGTGGGCCCCGGGGTGGCCTGCGTCTGGGGCTACTTAGCCTCCCTGTCTCAGTTTCCCCCATGCCGGCCTCAGAGGGGGCTTGCGGGGACTGACGGAGCGCCCGCGGGGATCCGCTGTGTCTGTAGCTCTCGTGGGTCCGGGCTCTGATCCCTCAATCCTAGAAGCAGCTCTGAGCGAGTTCTCACTACCGTCTGTCCCGGATGGGGGACACGAGGCTCTCGGCGTGTCAGGGTGTACCCAGGGTCCCACGGCCCGGGTGAGAGTCGCGGCCATTGGAACTCGGGTCTCTCTGACTCTCGAGCCGAGCTCTCCCCGCGCCAGTCCACGGGCACCGCAGATCGAAGTCCCAGCCTCCCGCGGGCACGCGGCCGCTGCCCTCCACGGCCGCTGCCCTCCACGGCCTCCCTCCCCGAAGCGCGGCTCCCCCGCTCCCTGCCGGCTGCCCCAGCTGTGGCTCCGCATCTGGGCTGCGGTTCGGAGTGTGGGGGCCGTCTTCGCCCATGGCTCAGCCTCCTCACAGGTAAGCGGGGAAGACGGCAGGGCTTGGGCCCAGGCCCCCCGTGGGACGGGGCACCAACAGCAAAGGAATGTGAGAAGGCCGAGCCCAGCTGGGGTATCCGGGCCATGGGTGGGCGCCCCCAGGCTCCCCGAGTCCCGGGAGGGGGTCTGGTTCCAGGAAACAGCACGTTTCGGAGGCTTCTATTTTTAGGCAGCTCTCAGCCTCGTGAGGTCCCAAGCGGTCACTCTGCTTCCAGGGATGACGGAAACACTTCCCCACCCAAGACCCCAGCACCCGCCGCCACTCCCTTACCAGGAAACCAGGGACACAAGCCCCCGGGTGAGGGCTCCTCCTGTCCAAGGGAAGGGAGACAATTCAGAAGGATGAATGACCTCATCCTGCTACCAACTTTTAGTCTCAAAGACAAAGCTGATGTCAGCTCATATTTGCAGTCTTTTTTCCTCTTTCCTGCAAAGTGGCTCCTTCTGCTGGGAGAGCATTTGGCAATCAGCCCTGTCGTAGGCTTGCCAAGGCACAGCTCCACCACCGAGAACATTTCTTAAGTCCCTACCAAGGGGCAGCGAGGGAGTGGCCTCCACCAGTGTCCCCCGCAGGGTGACTCTGAGGGGTGCTGCCTTTCTCAGGGCATGTCCTGGAGCTGTGCCCCGAGAGGGACACCTGGTGTGCCTTCCTAAAGCAATGGTAAAGCAGCAGAGTGCTTGGTCTTCTCCAGGGGTCAAAAGGGCCCTTGCGGGCTCCCAGCCGGACTTGTCTGGTAGAAAGGCTGGGGTCAGGGTCGTGCCCACGGAGCAGAGGGTCCTGGTAGAGATTCCAGGGAGAAAGCTGGACAGGGACGGGGCGGGAGGCACAGGGCGCACCCAGGTGTGGCCGGCAGGGCTCTGGGTCTCTGCCCCGGAGGGGTGAGGCAGGGGTGCGAGCCTCATGGCATCACGGCCCTAGACCAGTGACGGCTGCCCGCGGCCAACAACCAGGCGGGCTCGGGGTGATTCTGGAAGTGCACTGGGTCAGCATGGCCCCCGAGCAGAGAATGACTTGGTCATGTCTCTCTGTGACCTGCAGGCACAGGGCGCGTGGTGAAGAGGGGTCCACGGCACACCTTCCCGGGTCTGCCCGGGGATCCGAGCCCACCACTGCCTGCGCGCCTGGCCACGTCACCGTGGCAATGACGTCATCCAGAACCGTCTCTCTCAGGTTTGTGGGGTGCAGCTGAGGGAGCCCTTCCCACCTTGCTCCCTCCTGCACTCCGGGGTCCGTGCGGGTTGCTGGCTTTCTGTCTCCAGACCCTAGTCAGCCGCCCTTGCAGGGAAACGTCCCCGGCGAGCCGCGGGTACGTGCTGAACGCTGACGAGCTAAGCCACCGGGCTGATGATTAGTCATTAGGTCCCGTATCTGCAACGGTGCATCTCCTCTTCGCTTACGGGGGGGAGAACGTCCCCCACGACCGTCGCTGGGATGTGGGAGCCCTGGGGGCGCGTGTTTACTCAGGGAAAAGAATACAGAACATTCTTATCTCGTCACCTGTCCCCGGGCCAGGAAAGCGTCCCCCCCCCCCCCACCCCCGGCTCCCTCCATCCCGGCAGTATTGATCTTATTACTCATACTTTATAAATGAGAAAGCTATTCTTAAGAACGCAAACATTGGCTTTGTGGTGCCATTGTCTCAGCCCCACATCAGCTTCTCACTCTTGATCTATGTCCATCGATTATTATTCTTGTCACTGTTCCGTGATGGGAGGCCTTCTAATGATGATTTACAGGAGCACAATTGCTGCGCCATAAACTTCTGTTTGCAATAAAAAAACAAACATAAAATGCATACTTCAGCTGGGAAAGGGCTCTCGGGGTTAGCACGATGAGGAAACCCAGAGGGGGCTGCTGTGTTGTGGAAGGCCCCCGGGGGAACAGACTGGCTGTATGGGGGTCCTGGAGCGCATGGTTTTGCCTCCGCCATCTTCTGAAGGGGGTCCCTCCCCAGAGCTCACAGCCGGTCCCTCCCGTACGGATGGCTCAGCGCACGCTCTCCCGGGGAGGTCGTCCGGAAAGGGGCAAGGGTGTGGCTATTCTGAACTCAGATTCTGCGACTCTTCAGCCCATCGCCGTCTATGGCCCCAGGCCAACCTGCCTGAAGTCAAGCCAGACACTTAGATCTATGCTTCCCGAGCGTGAGTTTCCTCCTCTGCAAAGTGGGATTCCCAGCATCTACCTTGCAGGGCTGCTGGGCGTTTGTGAGACGGTAGGCACGCACGCATAAGGACACTCAGCCCACAGCAAGTGCTCCCCAGGGACCACTCCCCGCCCCCCATGGGAGCCTGAACCACCCCCCGCCCCGGAACCCTTGCATGATGATGCACAGAGGTCCTCCTCTCCCAGGGCTCGCGGACTTTGGGGGTCCGCACCTACGCCGCCTTCCTGACCCTAACAGTTCCCTTCTTTTTCTGATGCGATCGCTGCTGCCACTCTGCTTGTCATTGGCTGTTGGCGAGCTTGCTTGTACCCTGGAGCCTTTTTAGGAGAGGAAATACTTTTGAAAAGCCTTGAGTAAACAACTCAAAGCATATCAAAGTCCGTCCTCAGAGACTTATTCTTATCTGGGACCGCCATGGCTCTGTGCTCCACACTCCTTAGACATAAGGGACCAGGAGAAGCCCGGGCCATGCTGCCTTCCCCAGGGAGTGGGGGGCACGCACACCTTGGCGAGCCGCGCTGACCATCAGAAGGCCTCTCTGGTTGCCCACAGGTTTTGGTGGGCCGGGGGGCTTCTCTGATTCTCTCCCCCAATGTGCCCTTGGATCTCTGGGGCTGCCCCACCATCCCTCGGACATGGTCTGCATCCATTCACCAGCCATCCTGGGAGCTGTCCACACAGCAAGACTCCACGAGTTTGTAGACATTCAGGGGGGCTCACCCACAACCTCTCAGCCTTGGCCCACACTACCCACCCCCTCCTGGGGTCTCAGCAGAAGCGCTCTGACCGTGCCTTTGACCGCAGGCACTCAGCAAGGATTTCAAGGGGGTCTGTCCCTTGCAGCCTACATTCTGAGACCCTGAGTGGACAGTGCCAGGCCTCCGATTCGTCACGGCAGCTTCTCCTCATTGTTTCCCGCTTTGTTCTCTGCCCACCACTAGGACCCTAGGATCTGTTCTCAGGGTGAGGGGCTCCACCAAAGGTGCTGACCTCCTCCCTGGGACTCTTCACCCAAACCCAGCTCTCAACGTCATCTTCTTTCCCAGCTTCAGCCGTCTGGAAATGTCAGCTGCTTTGGATCAACAGCCACTCACTCCCCCAGAGGACACGATTCATCCTGTCTGGTGTCCTTGTCCGCAGGGCAGAGCCTGGGATAAGAATTTGAGGGCGAGTGTTCATTTGGGAGGTGGTCCCTGGAATCAGGAGGGAGGGAGGAGGGAAGTGAGACCACGAGCAGGGAGAGGAGCGGCGTCGGGCAGCATCAGTGGTCGGGGGCGGGGGCGGGTCTCCACTCCAGAAAGGTAGGAATGGCTCCAGAGCTGCCCCTTGGCAGGGGGTGGGGTGGGCATTTGTGGGTACAGGGGTGCCCCTGGGGCTGTGAGGGCCCCCCCAGCTTTCAGGGCAAAACAGTCGGGAGCGACAGAGCAGGTGCTAGAGGAGGGGCGGCGGCGGCGGGAGCTGTCCAGCGTGGCGGGGCCGACGGGGCGGCAGGAGAGGCACGTCCCGCCTCAGCGGTGTTTCCTGCTCGCCCCAGGGAGACTCGTCGTCTACAAATTCATGCCTGTGAGCTTTGCTTTCTGTTCTATGTCACCAAAAAGTGTTGTGTTTCCTTGTCCATACATACACATATAGTTGCGTTTTGTCGCTAAGCAGAGCTCGTTGTCGTGAGAGAAGCTGATAGTAAAAGTGGCCAGCCCTGCTTGCTTCTGCCCACCAGCTTTAGATCCTGCCGAAAGAGGAGTGAAGAAGGAACACCAAGGGGGAAAACGCACCACAGAGGCGAGATCACAAGGGCTGACGGGAGATGAGATGTTCCCACAAATGTCTGTAGGACGTGAAGTAAGTGGGGTGCCGAGAGAATCCGTCAGTCTGTCCTGCGCGCACGCGCCGTGGCGCCCTCTCCCAGCCCTCGGACGGCACCTGCAGCAGGCGTACGAGCGTAGGATTCTTTACAACTGGACGGACTTCTCCCAGAAATTCAGAATAATGCCTTTTCGGTCTGGCATGCAGCCTCGATGCTAGGAAGGCTCTCCCTTGGGCGGCAGAGGACCCTCAGAGAATAAAACCCCCCATCTTCATACCGTCGCAATCATATACATGCGCTTAATGTTTTAAGAACTCTTATTTATCTTCTGGAATCAACCTAGGAATAAAGCCCAGAAGACTTAATTATGGCTTCGAGACAGAATGCCGATGGTAGTGTTCCTCGCAGTGTAAAAATAAAATTGTAATTGGTAAAAGGGATCGGGAGCGTGGAGGAGGGGGAGGGAGCCATCCACTCGCTGCCGACGATCTGAATACCGGAAGATCAAGAGATACTTTGAGACTTGGTGGAAGAAATGAAATGCTTCACCGGGATTTAAACAGGCGAGTGACAGAAGAGCTGAAGGCAATAACGTCGTTATCCTCTCGCGTCGGGAGGAGTGAGAAGCAGCGGAGCTGCGGACAGCCTCACTTTTCATAATGCATAATCCACAGGTAATTCCTGAAGCTGAGAAACTGAGAAGCGGAGGTTGCGTCAGCTCCATAGACAAGGTTATTCTGTGATACAATGTATCACTGTTATTCAGTGATACAATGAAACTTACTTCCAGCTCGCGGTACGGCAGCCGGTAACCCCGCCCCCTCCCCGGTGTCGGTGTCGGCCGGGAGCAGCTTGGGGTCAGGGTCTGTATTGCTGATGGCCACGGGGATGAGATCCGGGGATGAAAAGCACGACTTGGCATCCTTTCTGATGCAGAATTCCTCAGATTTTGTGATGTCGTGTCCTGCCACACCCCAGCGCACAGGTTTGCAGACCGGACTAGACCCTAGTTTTGTTGTGACTGTGCCGCTGAGAGGAGCTTTTACATTTTTAAATGGTTGGGAAGAATCAAAAAGTAAACCACATTCCATGACACCTGAAAATCATACGAAGTTCAAATTGCGGCGTTCGTAAAGTTGGATTGGAACGGAGCTGGGCTCCCAGGTTTCCATAGTGACCGTGGCTGCTTCTGCAACACGAGTGGGAGGGGCGTCGTCTCGGAGGAGACCCGAGGGCCAAAAACCTGCAGCATTCCGTCCCGCCTTGTGGGGGGAGTTTGCTCGTCCTTGTCCTGGATGAGCTTTGGGGCTTCGCACCTGTTCGCCACCCCCCCCCCCCCCCCCCCGTTCACCCAGGACTCAATCATTTGTTCTCTCCTTCGTCCGGCAGACAGTCAGTCAGCACTGACTCTGCGAGCGAATGTTCCCCCGGGGCTGCTGGGGGTCGACGATAACATGTGCTCCCTGCCCTCAGCGACAGTGATTACGAACTTGCCCTTTGAAGGACCCCTTGGGCTCAAGGCTGGTCGGTGTCTGGGCAAGGGGTCCCTCCCAGGCTCTCTGTTTGGCCCTCTAGGGTGAGTTTAGCCTGACGTTAAACCTTTCTCTTCCTCCAAAGAGGAGCATTACCCCTGGGGATGCGGTGGGTCAAGTTTTCCTCCGAGATCTCAGAGACCCAGGGGTCTCGGCTGTCTCTCACTTACTATAAGGCCCCTGAGCTCATGAAATGAACCAGCACAGGAACCCCCAGGCCCCAGCCCCCCTTCGATGTACAGGCATGCTTTGGTTTATACATTTTCCATGGAGTGTTCATGCATAGCTGGGGGAGAAAAGGTCATGGCCAGCCTCGGTCCCGCCGCCTGCGTGATTTAACCTTGGCTCAGCAGGGAGAGCTCCGGAGAAGGAGCGCCCTGGGGGCTGCGATCTCCCTGGCGGTTTGATGCTTGCAGAGTGGGCGGCCGGGCTGTTGGCTGTCCTCCCCAGCCCGGAGCGGGGGCACTCCTGGGGGCGGGCGTTCTGCCTCCGCACCTGGCCGGACACCATCTGGGCACAGGTCCGCCTTCGTGAGGCCAGTCTCCCCAGACCTGGAGGGCCCCCCAGTTCCTCTCCTTCACCCTTGAAAGAACATCCAGGATAGAACCGAGATTTCTGTGCTGTGATTCAGGCTGTGTCTTCTCTGGGCAGGAGGGGAGAGAAAGCTGGGTTTCAGATATAAACGGATGGTTTTGTGTGACGTTTCTGTCCTCAGCGAAGCCCTTTCTGAGGTGCGGTCTCCGTTCCCAGGGGGCGTCTCTGACTATCCTTCGCAGCCCCACCTTGTCCCACTCCCCGTGGCTGACTCGGGCACCCACTGTGCCCCAAACCTGCCTCCCCGTTGTGACCTCACGTGCAACATGTCCCCCAGCCTGGAGCGCCGATTCTTTGTTTCATCCCACATAGCGGAACACAGCGTCACCCCCTCACGCCGCCGTCCCCGGCCTGCCGCGCTGTCCTCTCCTTGACACTTCTGGGATGCCAGGCGCAGCCCAGCCGAGCCGCACAGACTGCGTTCTGCGGGCTTGCTTTCCCGGGCATGAGGCTGTCGGCCGGTGGGGCTGTGGCTCCCGCACCCGGCATGAGCAAACCTCTCCCGCGCCTGTCCCCTGATGGTCCATCCGCTTGGCCCCAAACGCCAAGAAGGTTGAAAACAAGGCAAGAGTGGACCTAAGAGCCATCTAAAGTGAATCGATTTGAAGCAGTGGACTTCCCCATGCCCCTCTGGGACTGTCCCCTCCAGCAGCCTGGAGGCAGGGGCACGCCTGGTACCCGGGGGGGAGGAGCCGGAGGTTGCATTGCTCGCCTCAGGCCCCAGGTAACGGCGCTCCGGCTGCGGGCTGGGCACATGGCTCAGCGACTTTCCTTCTACCCCCACCGGCCGTACTGACACACGCAGAGTCATTCCTTCTGCTGCGTGTCCGCGGCTACCGAGGGATGCTCACGAGCGGTCTCCTTCCCGCTTCCCATTCTTAGCTCCACGGTCATGCGTCCCTGAGACTCTGTTCTCGGTGCTTTGGACCCCTGGCCCTGTTCCATGTGGCCGCATGACAGTCCCCCAGACTGGACTGTGAGCAGCCGCCGAGCGCCACAGAGCAGTGCGGTCGCTGGAAGAGCAGCGTCAGACACGCGGTCCTCCCGGCCGGCAAGCGCATATATTTTATTTACAGCTTCACATTTCCTTAGTTCAGAGGATAATGTTATTTTTGTCCTGAAAATTCAGCCTTCCTATTAATAACAAATGCGAACCGGCGGCCATATCCTGCTGCTGTTCCGTGCTCAGATCGATGACAGGATGCGGCTTCTGCTGTGTGCGTGTTTTCTTTACTGATGAAACATTCTGTTTAGGTGTGTTTGACGTGGCTGAGGTGCACTTTGCCCAGAGAGCTCGAGAAAAGTCCCAATAGCTTCTATTCTCCTGGTTTCGTCACCACCAAGCACAGATGATTCGCAGGCGTTTCAGAGCCATCTTCATAGAATGCGGATTTTGGAGGTTCAACAAGATGTTCAGATCATCGGCTCCAGCTGCCTCGAGGTACAGATAAAAAGAACGGAGGCCCGGGGAGCTTAGAGGCTTACGGTCAGCAGCTGGTCAGCGGCGTTGCTGCTGAAAGCCTGGCGCCCTCTCCTCGATCTGACATTCCCTCTGTGCTGATGCCTCCTCTGCAAACACACGGGTTCATGGAATTGGCCGCTGTCCTCCCTTGGAATCTGTTCGCGGGGCCCCGAGCCCCTGCTGACGTCAGCGACGTGGAGCCAGCGAGCCGAGAGGGAATCATCGGCATGACCTGCACTCCCATCGGCCCGGTCTTCGTGGGGTCGGGGAGCAGCTCCTTCCTTTCCTATTGGTTAGCTCAGAGCATCTTTCCTCTGGAAATCGCCCAGCTCCTGTGCTGTCACCGACACTGGCGACTCATCTGTGTGTGGGGCTGGAACGGATCGGCGGTGCAGTGGGAGTGGGGGAGGGGGCATTGTACAACAGCGCTTGAAGAATCGGATCGGGCGCTCGGGAAAACAGCAGCCCCCATGCTCTCCCAGACCCTTTCTCTGCACAATTCAAATAGGAAGCAATCTTGGAGCAATCTGAAAATCTGCACAGGCCCGCCGCGGCTACCCGGAGTGAAGGCGTATCGACCTTGCGCTGCCTCATTGATTTCATGTCACCTCTGTGATTTAATCATGTTCTCTTCCCTGTGCGTCCGCAGTCTGTCTTCTATTGTCTGCCATGAAGCAGCCAAGGCCTTTCAGCCTCCGAGCTGGTCCACCTAACTTTGTGTTTCGTTTGCATTGTTTTCAAGAAATGATTAAACCGCCCGGGGTAGGACATTGGCCAATGGTGTCACATGGGATGCAGGATGTCTTGTGGAAACTCATGTCGCAGCCTCGGCGCCCAGGCCGCAGTGCAGGGGTGGGTCAGGGGCAACGGAGGAGGGCCTCTTCTCGTCGGCTGCGCCGCGGCAAGCACCTGCTTCATGCGTCATGCTTTTACCTCCCTCCTCCTCTCGGAGGGGGCTGGGCACGTACGGCCACCGTTGACCGCATCAGCAGTGGCCACCGGACACAGCACAAAGCCTATCCAGAAGCAAACGCTCACTTGGACTGAGGAGTATTCCAAAGAAAGTCTTTGAGGTGTACTTTGGGTTAAAATGGCTTTAGTTCCCGGGGTGACTTTGATGCGCCGTGCCAGCATGTCAGCCCCGGGGGCGGTGGCCAGCAGGCCATTGACGGTGGCAGAGCTGGGGGACGGCCCTGGCCCCGGCTCTCTGGCGGCGAGAACCTCCCATGAGCTCCGGCCCTCGATTGCTCCATCTGTGCTTTCCGTCTGTGTGTGGCAGAGGATGGGACTGTGAGACCCTCGAGGACCTGCTTCTTGGTGTAGGTGATGGTGAGGTTTCATCTGGAATCTCCACAATTAGAGAGCTTTGTTTTAAGAATTTTAAAACAGTGCTTTTGTCTTTTTTAAAGAAATTTTGCTTTTTTTAAATGTTTTTAGAAGATATATTTTTTATTTTTATATATCTTCTCCATAGATACGTATACATGGAGAGAGAGAAGACAGGAGTTCTCTATGAAGGATGGTAGGGACCCACATAGGCATCAAGACCCCCCCAAAATGTGGTTAACCCCTACAGTCGGAGACAG
Source organism: Mustela nigripes (assembly GCF_022355385.1). Taxonomy (NCBI): domain Eukaryota; kingdom Metazoa; phylum Chordata; class Mammalia; order Carnivora; family Mustelidae; genus Mustela; species Mustela nigripes. The sequence goes on along the minus strand of NC_081560.1, from coordinate 2,303,227 downwards.
ATCGTATAGGCACCTGGATCGCATGCTCGCTCAGACCACGCCTCTCCGAGTCCTTGAGCACGTGGCACCGCTGCCTTCTCGATTCCATCCTCCAGATCAGGATCAGATGGTACTTACACCTTGACCAAAAGTTTAAGCCCCCGCCCTCAACCCTTTGTAAGAATCACTCTGCAGAATAAGTTGCGTTAAAGAGGGAATAAAACTGACACTTACGTTTAGTTCGTATTGATGGAACCCCATCTATCAGGTCTCAGGGGAGTGTTTGAAGCTGTGTTCGTGAAAATTTATGGTGTTCAATTCATTCATCACCATTCAGAAAAAATGCAAAGAACTATGTTGGTTCCTCAAAAAGTTAGGAAAGGGGTAAGGACTATAAGCGCAAACACAAAGCCAGAGAAAACAGGAAAAGCAAATGATATGCCCAGAAGTTAATTCATTAGAAAGCAGAGGGATAGCTAACGGGATTATAGATCCATGAACTGGTTGGTTGGAAAATCGTGATGAAAGTGAAGACATCCAAATAGTCAAATCAGAAAGAGAAAACACAAACACACAGCATGAGACATGGAGAAAGAGCTGTGGAAAGCAGATGAAGGTATTAAAGAGGAGCATGAAAATGGAGACGATCAGAATGTTTGTAAAGTGTAGATTTTGATAAATTTCATTATTTTCTGGGAAAATAAACACTGGCAAAACTGGCCCCATAAGGCATTTCAGGTGTGAAGAGACTGAGGTTCTTCAAATCAACTGTAAATACTGTGAGAGACTTACCTCCCAGTCAAGAAAATGTAAGTCTGGGACATAGACCAGTTTTAGTGGAAGTTCTTCTTTTTGAGAGAGAGAGTGAGAGAGAGAGAGAGAGAGCACGTGCAGGCCAGGTTGGGGAGGGGCAGAGGAAGAGGGAGAGAGAATCCCAAGCAGGCTCCATGCCCAGCGTGGAGTCCAACGTGGGGCTCGATCCTAGGATCCTGAGATCATGACCTGAGCTGAAATCAAGAGTTGGACACTTAACTGACTGAGCCACTCAGGTGCCCCGTGGCAAGTTCTTTTAAACTTTTAGGAAAGAGATAATTTTTTAAATAGACTTTATTTTTCAGAGAAGTTCTAGGTTCCTAGTGAAATTGAGGGGAAGTTACAGAGATGTCCTGTAGATCCCCTGCCTGTATATGTGCAGAGGCTCTCCCGTATCGACCCCTCTACCAGAAGGTAGGTTTGTTAGAACTGAAGAACCTGCACAGGCCCATCGTCATCAGCCAAGGTCCATAGTTCATAGTGGGGCTCACTTTTGGTGTATTATCTGAGTTCGAACAAACAGGGAATTACATGTGCCTCCACTCTGGTATCTGCATTTTCACTGCCCCCAAAACCCTCTGTGCTCTGCCCATTCCCCCTGCCGGCTAACCCCTGGCAACTACCATGCTTTTTACTGCCCCCGTCACTTTGCCTTTTCCAGAACGTCATAGAGTTGGAATCGCACAGCATGAGGTTTTCCAGATCGGCTTCTTTCACTCAGTGATATGCATTTAAACTTCCTACATGCCTTTTTATGGTTTGATAGCTCATTTATTTTTAGAGCTGAATAATATTCTATTGACTGAGTGTGCTATGGTCTACATTTCCATTCATCTGTTGAAGGACCTCTTGGTTGCTTACAAGTTTTGTCGATCAAGAATAAAGCTGCTATAAATGTGTGTTTGCAGGTTTTTGTGTGATGTAAATTTTCAGCTCATTCGGGTAAAAACCAAGAAGCACAATTGCTAGATCATATGGTAAGAATATGGTCTGTGTTTCAAGAAACCATCAAATTTTCTTCCAAATTGGCTACACCATTCTGCATTCCCACGGAGGTAGGGATGAGGGTCCCCAGGCGCCACATCTTTGCCAGCATCCCGTGTTGTCACTGGATTCTGGCCATTCTCACAGGTGTCCAGTGAAAGCTCATTATTCCAGAAGAGATGGTTTTCATGTTGTTTTGTGTTTGTGTGTCCAGAGACAAAATTAAAAATCTCCCGAATTCATTTTACTAAGCTCACATAATTTATATTAAAGAATGATTAGCATAATAATTTGACCAAGTCAGTGTGAACAATTTGACCAAAATAGTATGAAATATTACAGACCAGTATTACTTATGCATACAGATGCATTATACTGTAAACAAAATACTACAGAATCAAATCTAGCAGAGTACGGAGAGAATACGACACTTTGATTTCGGAAACAAGACGATGGCTTAGTAGAGGATACTATTAATGTAATTTACGACATCAACAGGCTTAGAGAGAAAAATGTTCATCTGGATAAATTTCTAAGAGACTCCATTGATGATTAAAAAAAAAAGGCTTCTAAGAAATTAGGAATAGAATGACTCTCCTTTAACTTGGTAAATATTTTGCCTTTTAATCTAAAACTTAATATCAGGCATTAGGGTGAAACAATCAAGAAATCTCTATTAAACTTAAAAATGAATCAAGAGAGCTCATTTTCCTACTTTAACATTGATCTACCAGTTTCAGACAATGCAATTAGACAAGAAAAATATAAGAAATAGTATATATCCCCCAAAGACAAATTTTAAAAATTATTGTAACTTGTTGATGATTTGATTGTCCATCTAAAAAACCTCAAGAATAATTTGAAAATACTATTTGAACTATTGAAATAATTTGTACTAAGGTGGCTAGTTACAGTATAAAAATACTACCTAACAGGTGTTCCACGTTTTGGCAATGACTAGTTTAAAAATCTAAGGGGAAGAAAGATCATATTGATTATAGCATATAAAGTATCTTAATTTAAATTTCAAGAAATTTTAATTAAATTTAAGAAATGTACAGAACACATACAACTTTTTTTTCATTTAACTAAATAGAAAGATATGCCATGTTCCCAACTATGAAGGCTTAATATTATAAAATATAGTCTTTTTTTTATTATTATTATGTTCAGTTTGCCAACGTATAGTACATCATTGCTTTTGCGATGTAGTGTTCAATGACTCATTAGTTATGTGTAGTGCTGGTTTTCTTATAACTAATTTAAAAAATATAATATGGTCCTAACCCAAATCATGTCAGGATATTTTTGGAACTTAGCCAAGTGATTCTAAATTAGAAAAATAACAAATAGGTAGAAAAGGGCGAACATTTATGGGAAAGAAAATTAACGGTGTATTTGTTGTATCGGATTAAATGTATTATGGAGACATATTAAATCGTATATTATGAAAAACTTAGATCAACACCAAAAAAGAGAAAACTGAGAAACAAACCCAGCATTTTAAAATAATTTAGTATATGATAATATGTTCATTTAACATTAATGGGAAAGAATGGGTTGTTCTGTGAATAATGCCGCTGGGCCCAGGGTTACTGTCTGGACGAGCTGGGCTTCTTTCCATCAGACACCAACATGGATTTCAAGGGGTTTAATAATCCCATGGAAAAAACAAGCAGAAAGGAATTGGAGAGAAAAAAACCCAGACTAATCGTTACCTGATCTTAGAATGGAGAAGGTACGAAGTCCCATATTTATAGGTTTGACTATATTAAATTTAAAATAAATGCAAATTAAAATTCGTATCTCAAGTTAAAATGCAAACAAAATGCACTAACAAAAGAACTCACATATGACAGACAAAGAGTTAAAATCTTTAAATATATAAATGTCCCTGAGGTTCAGTATGAAAAAGTCGAACCTCTAATGAGAAGAATGAGCAATGTCATTAATAGACAATTTTCAGAAGTTAGACAAATGGCCAATAAAAGTAAGCTAAGTATTCAGTCCCACTAGTCACTTATCAAATAATTTACAGTTAAGTGAAAAAAAAATTTAATGGTCAGATTTGCGGAGGTGGAATAAGTTAACAGCCAGCCCCGAGCTGGCAGAGACCTGAGTGGCACAGACGCTCCCGTGGGCGCTGGGCGTAAGCCGGTGCGCTCTCCTGGAGGTGGCTGTGCCACTTTTTATCAAGATTGTACTGCTTGAACCCTGTGACCAAGAAAGAAAGAAAGAAAGAAAGACAGACAGACAAACCTCTCCCAGGAATGTCTCCTAAAGAAATCGTAGAAAAGCTACATCCGATAATTTTTATTTCAAGGTTGTGGATGATACCCAAAGATCGGAGACCATGCTGATAGCTCAAACAGGGCATTGTCCAATAAAGGAAGTCCTATTTCTGTAGTGAAATACTGCCGCCCCAATCTGGAAGGATGTCTCGTGGGTTGGGGAAGTTGCCTAATGTCATGATAAGTGACAGAAATGACGCCACCTGTGAGAAGTCTAATAAGCCCAATATTGCAAAGTAAGCGTTTTATATATACATGTATTAAGTACAGAAAATAGTCATTGCTGAACCTCTGTTGGGAGAATCAAGGGAGATTCCGAGCTACCCTCTGTATCTTCCAGATTCTATGCAAGGAGCACGCATTATTAGTAGTAGCAGTATTCTGAGCCGGCTCCCTGCGTGGAGCCCGACTCAGGGACTGAACTCACAACCCTGAGATCAAGACCTCAGCCGAGGCTGAGTCTGATGCTTAACCAATGGAGCCACCCAGGCGCCCCGAGCCCGCACTAGTCAGAATCAGTGGCGAGAGGGGAATGTCACGAGGCCAGAAGCAGGGCTCTGCAGACTGAGACGGAGGCGGCGCGCTCCGCGAGCTCCGAGCTCCGGGCACCTGCCGTGAGTTCAGCCGCTGGGGTCTCAGGCTGGATCCCGACAGACAAGCAGCCGGCGGGCAGGCGCTTCCCTGGTGATACCGCGGAGAACTCCTGAGACGGAACGTTCGCCGCCGGCAGACGAACCAGGCAGATTGGTCGGGACTCACAGCAGGTGTCGTGCAGGAGTGAGGGCCGGCCCCTGGCATGTGGGGGGTCGAGGACGGGCTCGCTTCCCTCCTCCTGTATCCAGCCCTGGCGATGGACGGGTCCCGGGCTCAGGGGAGCTGGAGCGTCCAGAGGCTAGCATGTTCGCGTCGTGGGTTGGGGGAAGCCTGGCCCTGGGTCATCGGGACTGGAGCTGCCCATGGAGCGGCGGCACTCAGAGCTGGGCTGGGGGCGCGCATTTCGGCTCGCGCCGATGTCCTTGCTCGGACATGGGGCACATTCACAGCGTGTTTCTGAAGCTCAGTACGCAGAAGTTCTGCACCAGAGTCAAAGCACCAGGACTTGAGGGGAGTCCCTCTGAGGCAGTGTTACCCCTTGTCCTTGGACACACCCGCTGCCCAGCTCTCCCGGCGGGAGCTGCCCGCAGACTAACCCATCTCTCCCGTAGCACCTGCTGCCGTGTTCCCGTCTTTTCCCAGCACAACGGTAAGAATATCTGGTGAATTCGCCGGAGCTTGCTTACAGACAGGCATCGTGATTTTCATGATTACCTTATTTAGAGAAAGTTTCTAAATTGTGTTTGCTTTTCAGAAGAAGACTCCGAGGTCCAGAGAGGTTCAGAGCTAATAAACGGCAGATTTGGGAGCACAGCAGGGCCCGTCTCCGTGGGGTTGTGTGGAAACGTGCAGCTCGGCGGGCGAGCGCTCCTGGTAGGTTCTCCCCATCTTCCTGGGACCCGGTCCAGCCTGCTTCGGAGCTGGTCTGCACAGCGTCTAGGTGTGGACCCCACAGGCTCAGCGTGGGTGACTGGCTCGAGGCTGGATGTTAAAATCTATCGAGGTGACCCCCACTGGTGTGATTCTTGCTCTACTTTCCGGACCTGCCCCCCGGCCGTGGCGTTTGCTGGGCCTCGCACTCACCCCTCCCCAGCTTGCAGCACGTTTCGCCTGCGTTTGGGGTTTTGTACTCACGCAGGATAAATTCCATTTTACTAGTTTTGCTGTTTATCTGGACTCCTTGTGTGGTTTTAAATACAAGTTTGATCGGGTCATTTAAACATCGGCTCTCTCTCTCCTTGGCGGTTCCGCGCATGGACCGGCGTGGAGGGGCACAGCTCTAAGGGTCGAGGCCGCCTTCCACAGGCAGTCCCCTGCCCCTGCTCGGCCCACCAGGGGCTCCCTCCCATCTGCTGGAGCACCCTGAGGTGAGGCCACGTCTGTGGTACCCCGGATGTGGCCCTGTTGAAAACGATCCGTTGGGACTTTGTTTAAATGGCAGGTGTCGGCTTCTGAGAGCAGGGAGGTGCAGAAACAGCGTGGTGGGTCCTGCTGGGTGAGCATTGTGGCTGCGGGAATCTGCACCAGGGGCTTCTCAGGGGACGCTCAGGACTGTCTATCCCTCCTGCTGCGGGGGCTTTGGCGGCTTTACCATTTGCTGTCCCCTCTAGAGGAGCGCTCTAGCCTCTGAGAACTGCCCCCAGACATCCGAGGGGTCATGGGATGCCGCTCGGCCACCGAGCAGATGGTTGCTTCCCGGGGAGCCCACGTGGCACTGTGTTCTTCACATGGCAGCCCTGCACACTTTAGTGTAAATTAGACGCCTGGGGCAGGAGAGGAATACAACCCAAAGCCGTCTGCAGAATTCGGTGGTGACGTCTCATATATATTTGAGTTTACCCACTCACTGGCAAAATTACACGCTGGGGTAATTTCTAAAAACAACAAGTGCCCTTTCAGTGCTCAGTGAAACGCCGATGCACTTAGCCCCCTCTGTCTTCCTGACCGTGAGAAGCTCAGTGAGTCACCCTGACAGCAGAGCAGTGTGTAGGGCTGAGATCTGGCCTTTTTAGAACGGGGTCGCCTTAGCAAAGAGCTTTGCCCTGTTCTTCCCGGGCTCCCACGTGCCTGCCACGACTCAGAGCTCCCTCTCCCCAAGATGGCCCCAAACGTCTCATATCAAGGTGGGGAGGGGAGAGCGCAGCGACCCTCGGGGAAGAGAGCAACCCGTCCCACGAATGGGCGGCGGCAGTTAGTCTCAGGAACCCCTACTCTTGTCCCTTAAGTTGAAAATGTCTCTGATTTCCATCCTTCAGAAACAAAGCCGCCATCCGAGATAAAACCCCGGGTGGGAAGGACTGTGCCCTGCGTGGGGATGTTCTCCGTGGACGTGGGGAGAATCCTCGGTCCGACCCGAGCTCTGTCTGCAAGTCGTCATGGCTGAAGCACTTGGCCTGCTGGGTGGCGCCCCTGAGAGGCGGGCCCAGCGTGTCGGGCCACGGGCGCGTGTCCCGGACGCAGGTCTCTCGCTCAGCTCCCGGCAGCCGCGGTCTTCTCAGCTCCGGAGCACAAAGTGTTAGACAGAGAGAAGCTGTCTGCAGCTCCTGAAGTCACTCCGAACACTGCAGGCCGCCTGCAGGCGCAGCCCCAGGACGGCGGCTCCGGGGCCCCTTGGCCCCAAACACCCGGCAGTGCTGGCTACGGGCTTCTGCAGACCCTCTTCTTTGGCAAACAACACGCTCCCTCGCCTGCCAGAAAGAATCATTACGGAAATTACAAATTCCCTCGAAGTTAGCTCTAATCACATTAAGAAAATCAGCCTCGTCATGATCACAACGCATTCCCCTGGGAATCCTGGGGGGCACGACCAACACCTCCTTCTGCTGTGTCACCGGTGCTGGTCGCACATCTGAGAGGAACGAGTCTTCTGGGGGGAAGGTGGTCCAAGGGAGGCTCGCTCCCTCCTGGGCATCTGCCTCTTCCCGGCCCGACTGGGAGGAGGTGGCCCTGGGCTGTGGGTGTCCGTCAGCACCAGGCCAGGGGCCTCTGGGCAGAGAGGATGCAGCTCGGGAGTCAGGGGCTCCTGGAGAAGGGGCACTTAGGTTAGCTTCGAGGGTTCCTCTGCGGGAAAATTCCAGAAATTCCAGACACCTGCCTTCACCAGGTGCGGTGTGTGCCTGGGCAGGTCACCGAACCTCTCTGGGCCTGGGGTCCCTGTCCTGAGCGCTGATCTGAGTCAGTTTCCCGGTGAAGAGCTGTGTGCTCGAGGGGACGTGGGTGCAGGGGGACAGGCTCCTGCCCTCACACGGGAGGCCCTGACCCCTCTCCGGGTCCTGCCCGATCCCAGGGAACGAGGGCAGGCCGACCTAGAGGGGCATCGACAGTCCCGGGGCGATGCCGAGGGCCCTGGGAGAGGAGGGGACGGCCCGGGTCGGAGCCCTGGGCTGCCGGTGTCCAGGGAGGCCGCAGAGCGGAGAGCGAGCCCAGGGCCTGTCCTCCCCACCGGGTCCAGCAGAGAACCGCACACGCGGCACCCGCCGGCACTTTCTGGTTTTGTGTTCTGCCCATGGCCAGCACGCGGTCGCCTTTTGGACGACTCCGAGATGACTCTGCACGTCCGGTCCGTCCCCGGCCCACGTTCGCCGAGGGCCTTTCTTCTCCGAGAGTCCACGCGGCAGCTCCGCCCTCTGTGTGGTGCTGCTCCACAGAACCCCTTTGTTCCGGGCCGGCCCGTTCACTGTCCCCCATTGTCGCCCGGCCTGAGTCACTGCTGACCCGGCAGCCCTTCCCTCCCCTTCCAGAAGCTGTGAGCTCGTCTAGCCTCAGTCCCCACGGCCAAGGACGCGGGGCCACAGGGTTTGCACTCCCCCTTCCCTCCCCTTCCAGAAGCTGTGAGCTCATCTAGCCTCAGTCCCCACGGCCAAGGACGCGGGGCCACAGGGTTTGCACTCCCCCTTCCCTCCCCTTCCAGAAGCTGTGAGCTCATCTAGCCTCAGTCCCCACGGCCAAGGACGCGGGGCCACAG
>NC_081560.1:2289161-2294592 GCF_022355385.1 Mustela nigripes | reverse complement strand
CGTTTGCACTCCCCCCTCACCGTGGGGTGCTCCTCCCATCCCGGACTGGAGGGTGACCGGAGCTCTGTGCTCCGGGAGCACGGCCGCGTCCCCTTTGGCCGACGGACTGGCTTTTCCGGGGCTCAGAGCTGCTCCAGACCCCGCTGCACCTGTCCAGGACCTCAGAGGACGCGGCCCAGCATTTTCAGGGCCGGCGGCACCTTCTCCGAGGGGAAATGCTTGAAGTTCACAGCCCTGTGCTGTGCTCTTTAGTCTTTGTTCTCTTTTTCTTGCTTTCTTTTTATTTTCTTGCATCTTTATAGTCTTTGAAATCAGCTCTTTACATAGTCACTTCTAGAAAGAAGGAGGCATTATCAGAATTTGTATTTTCTGGACTAACGCTTGTATCTGAGAAGCATGCAGTTTATACTGGGCTCCCCAGGACCCGGTTCATTGGAACAGCCAGACAATGCCTGCCTGCTCTGGCTTTAAGGCTTCCCGTAGGACCGTAAGCCATGCGGAGCCGTGTCCTGGTCACAGCCTTCCCGCAGCGTGCGTGTCCTGTTCATTTGAGTCCCAGCTCTCATCCGGTCTTCATCGGGTGGGTCCGGCGGGCAGCGTGGCCTGAGGGACATCTGTGGGGGCCCCGGCTGCCACGGGAGGAGGACAAGGCGTCTCTGTGTCGGGACGCGCTTGATGGACAAGGGAGGACTTGGAGTCTCTGAGTCAGATGGGCCTGCCGCCTCTGCAGGGGACGAAGGGGATGCTGTAAGGTTAAGTCGCTCTCCCAGGTGGGGTGACCCACTCCTCCGCTTTGCCCAGTGTTCCAAGCAGTGCACGTCCCGTGTCGGGGAAGACCCCTGCCTCCATGGCGGCCGGGCCCCACAGCCTTCAGGGCCGGTCGGGACTCGAACTCACAGCCCATTCACTGTAGAGCTTCTGTGCTTGGTGCTCCCCGGGCTTACGTCTCGTTCCCGCCTGTCCTCATGGTTCCCGTCTTGCCACGATTCTCGTCCTGGCAGCGTCACGCCCTTTCCAGGTGAGAGACGGGGACCTAGGTGAGCGTCAGTGGGAGGGAGCCGAGCTCGGAGCCCAAGCGCATCTCAAACACACCGTGTGCGGCTGGTCTGCCCCGAGCGGAGCAGCAGGGAGTGTCATGGCCTCTGAAGACCTGCTTTGCCCGAACCCCCTGTGGACAGTGGAGAGAGTTGGCTCCCCTCACCAGAGGGCCACAGCTCAGAGTGACACTGTCTGTCACTCATGATTCCGGGAGGAGAGAGCTCTGACTGCCCTGGATGGGGCCCTGGCCCGTCCCCAGGACAGGGAGCAAGACCTCGGGTCACAGGAGGTGGGCCACCACAGCTCCTCCAGGAGCGACTCGACGGCAGAGAGAACACAGCCTTCCGGGCGGAGGGGCCACTTCTGGAGGCCCGGTCGGGGGTGGGGGAGGTGTCCCGCCAGCGGGGTCAGAACAGAGAGCCGCAGCGGGAGCCTGGGGGTCCCACATCAGCCCGGCCATGGTTGCGCCCTCTGTTCCAGCCGGAGCAGCGCTGGCCAGGCCCGAGAGCTGGGCAGAAGCTGGCCGGCCGTTCAAGCAGAATCCTGACAGCAACCTTCCTTGGAGGGAGGAGGGACAGAGGAAGGGGTAGATCTCCAGGAGGCGGGGCTGCGTCTTCCTGCAGCTGGGGGCCTGGCAGATGGACGCCCTGCCCGGCGCCCAGTCCCCTGCCTACTCCTGAGGGCATCTCGCCAAGGAATATTCCAGAATCCCGGTTCTTAGGAGGACTTCAGTTTGGGCACATACATTTGTTTAACGTGCAAAGAAGTCCTTGGTGTCATCATGAGAACAGCTTTTCCACTTTTCTTCTCAAAACCCTTAGTGGAGTTGTTGCTTCTGCTGGTCCTGAGAGCAGGCGGCACTTCTGGTTGGACCCTGCGCTCCCGAGGCTGCCCTGACCCCGGGCGAGTGCCGGCTGCTCAGTTCGGTGTCTTGCGATGGTCCCCACACCGCCCTCTGGAAAGGAAAGAGTTTTAACTGTCCTTGGGGTTGATGGAGGGAATCGGTCTCCAACAGTTACTGGCAAACATCGGCACAGATACCCCAAATGGGGGTGTGTGGGGTTTTCGGACTCCCGATGCCTGTCGAAGCGGACGTTCTAGGTGACTCGGTGCCGTGGTTGGTAGCGCGAGGAGAGAGCGCACCTCGGTTTGTCCTAAGCACCCGGTGAAGCTGGGGAAACTCACCTTTGGGCAATTCCTACCTTTCCTGGTGGAAGCCCACGACCCGGCCTCGCTTCTCCCTGACAGCCAGCATGTCCCTCAGCCCCGCCCCCACACCCCGGAGACCTCCTTGTCTCTCTCTGCCGGTGCCCATCACGGTATTAACAAACGACGCAGGTAAACCAGCAGGCAAGGCATCTTGTTTCCAGCGTTTTCCTTTCTTCGGCGGCCGCTGGAAAGCCCCCCGCACGCACCACCCGTCGGGGACAGCGGCCCGGAATCGGAATCGGTGCCCCGAGGTTGCTGCGGGAGCGCTCTCCTGCCGCACCGATTTGCACACTGCCTCCTCCACCTCTTCCCAAAAGGACCGGAGGCTAAAATTCACAGTTAGCGATAAAAGGAAACTAAGGTAGAGAAGAAGCTCGATTTCGGGCTTTCCCACAAAGTCCTGCAGGAGGGTCCTGCCTGTCTGCAAGGAGCAGACCACACGTCTCACTCGGAGACTTCGGTCGCTCACAGAGGGAGCCGGTGCTGGCAAGGATGCACCTGAATGCTCAGGAGAAAAGCAGGCGTTTCTTCCGAGAGGCCCGGCCGTTTGAGAGCTGAGCGTCCCGGTCTCCAGCCATGCCCCGGTCACCTCCCCACCGGCATGGGTCAGCAGGGCAGCCTGCCCCCAGGACGTGCCTGTCGGGGGGGACAGGAGCCTCCGAAGCCGCCTGTGCGCGAGGCTATTCAGAAGGTCTTCATTCTCTCGAGTGGCGAGGGGTTTGGGGATCCGTCCCGAAAGAACCAGAGCTTCGTGCTGAGAAATTCTCCTTCGCACGGGCCACGCTTTCCCGCCACAGTCCCGAGGTGTGACTCGCCCCCCACAGATGTCTATTTGAAACCCGAAAATCAGCATCCCGGGCACTGCTGTGGTCCTCTGCGGTCCCAGCCACGGCCGGGTCAGCCCACGCCCGCTCCCACCGCAAACCGGGTCTTCCCACGGAGCACCTACACCTGCTCCAACCCTGTGCACGGCTCACGGTGGCTCCTTTGTCAGAAATGACTCCGCGTGTCGCCCGAGGGCCGGCCAGCGCTCCCGCGTGCAAGAAGACCGTGACGGGCCTCGCGGGGAAGGTCTCCGTGCGGGACGACTGGGCTCCGGGGTGAGTGACGGTGCCGCGGCCGTGAGCTCAGTGGTAATGAATGCAGGGTGTGGACTCGTTGGGGTCTGTCCACAGAAACGCACGTGAGACCCGGGGTGGACTGACCCCGAGGGCTGTGTCGGGACAGGAGGCTCTCGGGCACCTTGCCCTGTACTTCCACCAGGAGCCGCGGGCCAGTCCCTGTGGTCCCGTGTCTGTGGCCACTTGATAGGACATGGCGGTCATAGAGCACGACATGGCTACGTTTTATGGCCCCAATGGGCTGGGTGGGGTTGGTGTCTCTCCTAGCCGAGCGCCACTGCCCGGCCAGGGGCCACCTCTCCCGGCTGGCCAGCTGCTCTGGTGGCCTTTCAAACAAGCACCCTCTATTGCCGCCGCACGCCGATCACAATAGCATTTGTTCGTGATGGGATAATGGGCCTTTGCCGGGTGCGACGTGGCTGGCGGAGGCCGTGAGGCTGACCTCTGCTCCACATGCTGTCACCTTTCTGGGGGCGGACTTCCCGCTGCCCCGGCAGACTCAAATGGCAACTCCTGACCTTCCAGGCCCGACAACAAAAGGATTTTCATTTCCCAGAGGCTTGCTCACGCTGGGCCTGGCCTGCTCTGGTCACGTGGCTTGGTGACCTTCAGGAGAGGGCCGCGTGGAAGTCTGGGCCTCGAAGCCCACTTGCGCCCGGGACAATGGGGCCCAAGTGCCAGTTTCTCAACACCGGCTTTGCTCTCCGTCCCGTTCAAAACCCGTGGGTGTCCGGGCTAGACTGTGTCGCAAGCAGCACTTCCAGCCACGCGGAAAGTGCTGTGTGGTGTGGGGAGGGCGCCGCGGCCCGGCCAGCAGCTCTGCTGACCCTGCAGACAGGCTCCGGCTCTCCTGCAGGGCCATCAGGAGGGCACGGGCTGGGGGAGCCCCTGGCCCGGTTGGGAGCGCCCCGCGGTGAGCAGCTGTTTCTGGGAGCCTGGGTGGATACGGGCCCCTGGCGTCCCTGGCAGCTCACGGGGGCTCCGGCGGCCACCTGTGAAGTGAGGATGTCCATGGCGCCTGCGCGGCACACTGTGCCACTGCTGTGGGGTGGCGGGGGACCCTGGAGTGGGGGACAGTGCCGCCCTGTCCGCGTGGGCTGGAAGCTCCGTGGCGAGACCAGGGTGCAGGCCGTCGGGGGCTGGGGGGCCTCACACCACGAACGATGTCTCTGCGTCCGGGCCACGCAGGCGCACATCCTAGCTGTCCAGAGTGCCTGCCGGCCGGGCTCACACTTCAGCAGGACGGTGCTCACGCCCAAGCAACGGTAAGGGCGGTGGAGGACGCGACGCCCAGAGTGGCCCCCCGCTCCGTGTGATTTTGGGCACAGCTACCTCCTCCCGCTGAGTCTGAGCGAAAGGGGGCCACGAAACGGTGGCTCAGTGTAAGCCCCGCACTGAGCCACAGGGTCGGCCACAAGGTCAGCCACGGCCCAGGCAGCCTTTCCAGCGTCCTCGTGGGAGCTCAGTGCACGTGGCACTCCTTCTGTGGACCGATACCGGAATGTTCCTGCATCTCCGGCACCTGAGCCTGCTGACAGCCAAGAGTTCCCGGGCCCCCTTTTAGGCACCGATGCACCTTCCGTGACTGTTAGTAGCTACAGGAAGGGGTCAGTGAAGTAAAGGTAGGGGCGGTCAGCGGTCAGCCACAGGTGGGACTGCGGTGGCCTCATGTGTGCCCCAGCATCCCCCTGGGTGTCTTCTGCCCACTTTCCTGCGAAGGACACTGAGATCACGTAGCTCTGTATTCAGCTCGTTGGTGGCAGGGCTGTGGAGAGACACCCGCTGTCCCGGCTCAGTCCGGGGCTCCTGCTGTGGGCGCCTGGCTGTGGTCACTGAGAGCTTGTGAAGGCGCAGAGGAGGGACAGGGTGCCCTCGGCAGAGGGGAGGCAGCTGGCCCCCAGGGGGCCGCGTGGCAGAGACTGTGGAGTCCCCCAAGGCCGGGGTGGCCTGATGGGTGCCTGTGACCGGGGACGGGAGGGGTCGTACGGGGCTTCACCCCGTTGAGACCAGGCCCGAGGGGGGCGGGTCAGGGAGGCAGGAGGAGGGGGCAGCTTACTGCTCCC
>NC_081560.1:2276824-2288966 GCF_022355385.1 Mustela nigripes | reverse complement strand
CCGGCACCGAGGCTTGGTCAGAAAGCCCCTCGTGTCCAACAGAATGAGGGAAGGGGGTCTGATGGGTTGACGGACCCCCCGGTCCACTCACGGACTACTTGTGAGGGTCCCCTGTGTCCCAGGTGCGGTGGTCCTGAGCACGCCCTCCACGCGGGATTCGGTCGGTCATAATACCCGGAACCGGCGTGGGGCGGATCCAGGAACGGCCGCACCTTCCCGTCCTGCTCCTGCAGCACCGGATCGTACAGTTACAGCTCCGCAGCCGCCCCGTGGACCACAGATGTCAGCAGCAGCACCAAGATTAATACGCTCTTTAATGACCGATTCTGGCTTTGACCTTGAGTGCAGGAAGTGTGCTCAGAGCACGTTTTCTCTGTCTACTCTGCTCCTCTCAAATTTTGAAAAAAACATTAGCTCCTTATCCTCACCCAGTCAGTTTTCCGAAGGTGTTCTACCCGCTCGTTCTCACTGGAGCCGGAGAGGTTTCGAGCAAAGGGTGGGGGGTAGGGGAGACGGCCAGCAGGGGAGAACACGCTCCTCCCTCGGATTCCTGGCCCTTCCCCAGACATCTGGCTGACTTGGGGGCCAGCGGAGACCCCTGAGCTCAGGCTCCTCTGCTGCCCCTCGAGGTCCCGTAAGCCCAGTAGCCTGAGCTGCTTCCTGAGGCTCGTCTTGCCGGCTCCGGTGGGGGTGGGGAGTGGGACGCTGGTTTGGGGACTACCATGGAGGGTCCACAGTGCCGGTCTCTGCTATGTCACGATTCCCTGGGTGACCTTGGGAATGGCCCTGGGCCTCAGCTATTCTGCTAGGAAGACACCTGCCAGGCAACTTTGCAGACTCTGTGGGCAAGGCTTCCAGACCCCAAGGGGACACGTGCGAGCAGAGCCCTGCGCTACGAGCCATTAGGATGGTCCGTGGGTCCACAGGCCAGCTGGCATTCTGCCCGGGGGCTGGGCCACGGCTGACGTGGTTTATGGGATGGTCCCCAAGCGCCGCTCCAACAAGACGAAGGTAGACAGTTGCCCGCCTTCTCTGGGACTCAGCGTCCTGACGACACCTGCCTGCTGTGCGGGCTGACCTTCTGAGGACGGAACAAGGGAGTGCAGGTCAGCGGGTGCAGAAGTGGACAGAGCGGCAGGGACGCGAGTTTTATGGAGCTGCCCTGCGGGGTCTAGAGGGGGACGGCACCCCCGGCTGGGAGGCCCCGTGTGGCTGTGTCCCAAGCCCTGGCTTCTGGCCGACGGCCACTCTGAGCCGGGTCTTGGTGAGCCGCGTGTTGCCTCCTGGTGGGCTTAGGGGGCACGGAGGCCCGTTTCCTTAGGACTTGGCTTGACACCTGGCCGGGGCCGTTCTGAGTCCCTGGCCCCGGGTGCCCGGCCCTCGCAGACAGGGTCGGGGACGAGGTGCCTGAGAAGTGGGTAGAGCTGAACAAGCATGGAACTGTTCGGGGACGCGGGGGCAAAGCTACCCAGGGATGGGGCCACAGGGCTCTGCTGGGAGTCTGGCCTGGAGGACCCGGTCCCATGGGCCCCCCCCCCCCCCCCGCTCCACCCCTGCTTACCCGCCGCGAGGGGCTCCCGCCCGCACAGCCCGTCCTCTTCTCTTCCAGGCCCCTCTCAGGCCAGCCCCTCCCCGCCCCCTGCTGAGAGCACCCCCCCATTTGTAAATGCACCTGCGTAGTCACTCCAAGTACTGGGGTGCGTCTGTGGCCGTGCACAGGTGCACAGAACGGGGAGAATCCGGGGCCCCTGACAAGCAGGCTTCCAGCTGAGGTCAGGGAAGCGGACTCGACGTTCCTGCTTCAGCTCCCAGGCCACAAACGAGTGGCCTTTTCGGGGCCACCCTTGCGGCATTTCCGTGCTCTTTGCAGTTTCGAGCGGCGGGGGTGACCGCAGGACTTGCTCGGTCAGGCCACTTGTGTTGCCTGGGCTTGAGAAGGGGAGGGGGTGTAGGGCAGCCCGAGGGGACCTAACTGAGCTCAGACCCCTGGGTCCCCATCCTGCTGGGGCTGCTGGCTGGTCCTCCCGGGGAAGTCACCCTGGTTCTGTGTGCCTCACCCTTCTTACCTAGAAGTTGGGGTGCCGCCTGCCCTGTGGACAGAGAGGTCAGAGTTCTGAGCTGGGGAACGCACACCCCTCCACGTCCAGCAGGCACAGAAACTGCCCCAGGCAGGAGCGCCACCAAAGTCCGCGAGGGCTAGGGCGGGGGACAGAGGCGCCGGGCCCCCAGCCTGACATGGGAGACAGGTGTGTTTGGGGGTGCCAGGGGGAGGCGGGGACGGAGGTAGCCACGGCTTCCCCCGCCCCACGTCCTCTGCCCACGTTCACAGCCAGGGCTGCCCTCCTCAGCCTTCTTCCAGGCCGAGGTTTTACTTCTGGATCTTCCCGGCCAGCACATCCTCAGCCGTTACCTTCTAGAAGTCACGGTCTCTGTAGGAAGGGGACCCGGAGGGCAGGAAAGCTGGGGCGGTGACTCCCACTCTGGCTGGGGCCTCGGGCCGCCTTAAGAAAGGTTTTTAAATTTAGGGTGTCTCAGGTGGTGAGTTTCGAAGAAGGGGTTAGAAGATCCGTGAAAGAGGCTTCTCCGGCTCTCAGCAGACCCCACAGTCACCTGTCTAGAGGGGGAGACTGGCCACAGCAGCGGGGTCTTCTCTGGCTGTCAGCAGACCCCCAGTCACCTGTCTAGAGGGAAAGACTGGCCACAGCGGCAGGGGCTTCTCCCAGCTGGTGCTCCGCCCTTGAAGGGATGACACCGCCCTTTTGCTGATGAGGAACCAGAGGCTGGCAAGCGGAAGACACCTGATTCATGACCCGACGGCACGGAGCCGCGACTCAGGGGCTGGGCGATCGCCATGCAAGCAGAGAAAGACCGGTCAGAGGCTCCCCGAGAGTCAGGTGTGCCGCGTGTCCCTCACAACTCCAGCCGCACTTCGGTCCCGAGCGACGGGGTATTCCCACGGCCGGGATGGAGGTGTCTCCGAAGGCAGGGGCGTGGCCCTGTGGGCAAAGACCCTCCATCTGCAGGGGCTCCGGCCGGTCCCCGCAGCTTGGGTGTGCCCCCGGCCTGGGTGCGTTGTGGGTCTGCATGTCACAGCCGTGGCCCCACCGCGGGGTCCCAGCCGACAGGAGACGGACACAACTGATGTGAGCAGTAGTGGGCGTTCCCCTTCCTCCGATGGGTGTGCTCGGGGACGAGTCCGCAGAGGACGGCAGAGGCACCCGCCGAGTCCCGGAGTCACTTCTGCCATCGGGGCAGGAAGAAGCTCCCCTGACTCTTGCCCCGTTGTGAGCTGAGTCTGTCCACAGGGCCTCGCCTACGCGGACGAGCGCACGTGGGTGATGGAGAGGGACGCCAGCTGCTGACCCCGCAAGTAACCGGAACATGGCGCGTCCCCACACGCTGACCCCTTCACGTTCTGGTCCACTGCGTTCCCCCGCAAAGCCAGCAGTTCACATGGGGATGGCCTCTGTGTGGGGAGTCCTGCCTACCTGGGTTTCGGAGTGGACCACGCAGCGGGAAGACATCTCAGCCACGGGCCGTGCCCCCTGCCTGGGGCCCTGGGGTCTGCGGCACCAGATGAAGCTCCTGGACTGCCTTAATTTAGTAGGTTGGACTCTCCAAACAGACCTTCAAGACACCATTGAACTGTCACCCGCACAGGTCAATTAGTTAATAAATTGATGATGAGTGTCACTTGCTAATTGATAATTAACA
The DNA here is from genome assembly GCF_022355385.1 of Mustela nigripes. Lineage (NCBI taxonomy): Eukaryota > Metazoa > Chordata > Mammalia > Carnivora > Mustelidae > Mustela > Mustela nigripes. The sequence goes on along the minus strand of NC_081560.1, from coordinate 2,285,252 downwards.
TCATTACCATATTTGTTAACGTCATAGATCTAATTGTTCAAAAGGAAATGCAGGAGGAAGGCAGCAGGCCCCTCGCGGCTGGGTGAGTGTCTCGGTGAAAGTCACCGTCCCAGCGGCAGACCCCTGGGCCCGGCCGTGTTGTGGCCCTCGGCGCTCCAGCTACGACCGTGGACCTCCTCTCCTCCCTCCTGATCCTGCGAAGGGCGCGCTGTGGGTGTTTGGTGACGTTCTTCTGGAGAGAAGGCAGGAGTCCAGCTGCAGTGACAGACGTGTCACTCGTCCTGGGCCGAGAGGCCACAGGGAAACCCAATCACTGGGGTGAAGCCAAGGGTTCCACATGTCAGGGGAGAGTTTTGGGGGGAGGACCCTCGTCTGGTCCTGTGTCCGTGGGTGTGAAGAGAGAGCCGTGCTCTCTGCTGTCCAGGACGCCGTCGTCATCAGAGAGTCTTTCGTCCTATCATTCGAAGTGTCCGCCTAGGGAGTTCCCGAAGGTTCTGGACTCGTATCTGACTCTGCCCGCACACAGTAGATCTGCAGCAGTGTCGACCGAGCAACGGGGCAAGCTGCGGGAGAGCTGGGGAGAGCTGGAGATCGGCGTCCTTCCGGAAAGCAGAATCAGGTCTTGGCTCTCATCATTCCCCTGGGAGCTCCAACGAAAGTGGACAAAGACAGTCAAGGGCCTAACCTGACAGTGGGAGTTTTGTGGAGCGGACGTCTTAGTTACTGGGTAACCAGGCACATTCGTGTTCGCTAGACGACGGGTCAACGACCAGACGCTGCTTTCTGAAGTTTGGAGTGGCTTTGCCCCTGCACCAGGCGGGGCCTGCCCTCCCGGTGGGGACGTTGGCGCAAGCAGAGTGGGTCCGGTCTCTCCGACGCCCAGCTCCGCGGGGAGGAGGCCCGCGGATAGCCTGATAGCCCCGGGGCTGGGGCGAGGTAGGGCGGCGGTGGTTAGGGGCTGGGAGCCCGGGACCCCTCCCCCCACAGAGCTCTCCACTCAGCCTCCCACGTGCCACCGTGTAGACTCTGGGCTGCAGAGCGGGAGGGACCTCTGGAAACTTCTGGCCGGTGTCCTGTGGCCTGGCTGGCTGTGTCAGCGACAGGGACCACGCCTCCTGGGTCCGGGCCCGGCACACCTGCCTCAGAGTTCCACCAAGAGGCTCTGGCGACACAGAGGCATCCAATTCACGGACTGGGATGGGGGCCGCTACCCTGGGCCAACGGTCCCGTCTTGTGGCCAATGGCACAGAAGCCTGGAGAATTTACGTGATCTGTCTGGGTCTGGCCAGCCCCACAGCCCCTGGACGCCCTCTTGAAATCATTCTTTAATTCTGTGACAGCTCGTGCCTGGGGCTTGTCCTGACTCTCCATAAACGTGAGCCGTGTGCTGCGGCAGGGCAGGGAGGAGACACAGCAGTGTTCTCGTGCCCGTGCAGACCCCAGGAAACCGGGACCGGACCTGGTCTGTGGCTCGCCTAAGGTCTGCTGGGGGTTGGGGACGGGCGGCGATGCCCAGCTCTTCGGCCCTGTTCCCCGCTGGGTCTGGCAGCACCCTAGGGGGCGTGGCACCCAGAGACCCTGCAGAAAGCTCGGAATCCGACCACCTGTTTGCTGCCTTCAGGCTGTCCTCGCTCTGGGCTGCCTGGTCCCTGGGATTCGTGGTTCTCCGGCCGCTGCCGGCTCGAAGCCGCGCTCGCCCACGGGGCTCCGCTCCGAAGCACTCGGAGCTCCTGGGCCCCGTAGCTTGTCCCTGCGTGTGTCGGCGCCGCTGGCGGCCAACGGGGCATGATGGGGTCTCTGTACCATTTTGGTTTGTCTTGGGTCTGAAATTGGGAGAGAAAGACTTTCACAAGAGTCACAGAGAAGCCCAGCCTCGGCCTGCACGTCCCCAGCTCCGTCTTATGGGCGGCCGCACCATTCCCTGAATCTGGACCAGCCCACGGCGGTCCCGGGGGCTTCACCGCACCCGCTGGCGTTGTCGGGGAGGGGGCTGTCATCCCCGCCCCTCCTTCTAGGGTCGCTGGAGCGCCCTCTCTTCCGTGACATGGTTTGGGTCCCCTGGGGCCTCATTCCTTCATTCACCAGCTTGTTTGCTCAGAACCGGTCACGCGCTGCTCACTGTGCACACGCCGGGGGACGGTCCTGGGCGTCCGGGAGCCGAGATTAAGTCTCTGACCTCACTAGGCCACGTCGGCAGTTTCCCTGGACCCGACTCCCAGAGATCCCGAGAGGCAGTTTGGCCGGTAATCGCGCCCTGTCTCACAGCACCCCGTGTCCCTCCTGCGTTCGTCACCCCTGCCCAGTGGGGGCGGAGCCCCTGAAGACCGGACATGCCTCCTGGGCTCCGGCGGGTGCTCGCAGGGGCTAGGCTGGGGGAGAGGGCTGCGCAGGCCTCCTAGGAAGCCTCACGCTCTCTGAAAAAATCGATACAGCTTCATACCTGACCATGTGCACGTATTAGCAACGATTGGGAAAGAGTAAAAACAGAAATCTCTATTTTTTAATGGGACATGATTAAACTTTAATGACCAGTGACCTCATGAAATGAACGCCGCACGATGCAATTCACTCGTCGGTGCGTGTGCACACCTTCTGGGGAGCAGACAATTACACAATTAAGTATAGATTACCACGGGCATGTCATTACGCATTTTATTATTCCTCAGAGACTTAATAGTAATACTCGGTATTTATATGTGCTTTTCGTTGGATTATCTCCAATCACTTCACAAATATTATCTCATTAATCCTTTGCAGCCGTTCCGTGAATTTCCCCATTTAATGGATTAAAAACCACAACCTGCAGTGATTAAATGACCGCGTGGGCACCCACGCTTTGCTCTGGTTCCCAGGAAACGCAGGGCTCGCCGCCGTTTCCACGGGGTGTCTTCTCGTTCCGCGGGAGCCGAAGGTAGAAGAGAGATTTCACGTTCTCATGGGCATACGGGGAAGGGACACAGCGCCCGGCCGATGGTTCTCTGACCTCTGTCCCCAGGGCTACTGCGCCGGTTGAGCTCTGACAGGAAACCGGGCGTGACTCTCCCCCCAGAAGCTGCTGCCTCTTCCCCTTCGACAAGTGCGTCTGGACCGTGGGAGCGGGGCCCGCCTGTGAGACCCACGGGTGAGCACCTGTACTCCTCGTATTCGGAGACGAGGCTCATGGGGCAGGCTGGTACCCAAGGGCGTCAGAACCAGTCCCTGCGCTCCTTGGAGATGAATTTAACCGGGAGCTCGGGGGCACGTCTTGAGGGCCTGTGTGTGTTCTGTTCATCGCCCCGCTGCCCGTGCCCACCATGACCCCATTTCGTAGGTCGAGGAACAGTCTGAAAATATTAGGTCATTCACCGAAAGCCACACCAGCGGAGGAGCGCCAGGGGTCAAAGCACGTTCCACTGACTCCACATCCATGGGCGACCCTGAGAAGATGGTCCTGGAAATCTAAATTAATTTGAAAAAACGGCAAACATCGAATTCTTCAGAATGTAGCTTTACCTTATGAAAAAAAATTCTCGACACCTTAAATCAACGGGAGATAATGCAGAATAAACTTTCCCCCCCGCATCTCATGAAACGTTTCCGGTTGGTTTAAAAAATCACTTCCACCCTCGCTCTCTGTAATATCCCTGAATTTCTTTCTGCTTCCGAGTGGCGGGGCCACTCCCAGAGCTGTGTTCCAGTCCGAACAGCCTCACTTTCTACAGACCAAGTAAACCGAGAGGAATGGCCACTGGGAATCGAGACCCTGGGCTGTGGACCCCACGAGGGACAGATCTCACTTGTCCCAGTTGTCACTCATTCTGGCGCACGTAAGGGTGTGAGTGTTTTTAGAGAAGCCACAAAATACTTGGGGATGATGGGTAATCATCAGTAATCCAAAACGCGTGTTTCTCTCCTAAACATTTCTTGCTTCTTTTCTCAGTTTTACCATCAGGAAAATGGGTGCAAGTCTCCTGTGACTGAGCTCACCTCAGCGCAGCCCGAAGATGACGTCGGACCCCGGGAATGGGAGCGCTATGGATTGTCGCGTGTTTATGTATAATTATCATTAATTTGCCGTTTCAGCTTGAGTCTGCACGAGAGTATTAAATGCATCAGATAGTTACTTAATGGCTAATTCATGACGGGGCCTCTTGAAGAAACAAATTACCTAATTAATTTGTGGAAATTTGACCTTTTGGATTTTTAAAATTATTATTGCTTCCTTCAGTGGCACGATCACGATGGCCTGTAATCTCGCCTTGCGCTGAAACAGATCGAAAGCAGGCGTGTGTGGTCAGGAGTGGTTCCCGGATCCCGGATGACCTCCAGGTGGGATCAGGGGTCTGGGTCTGCTCCTTCTCGGCTGAGGAGCAGCACCCGTGGGCCGGCCGATGAGGGACTGTCGGTGAGCAGCAGGTCAGGGAAGGGCCTTGTGTGGCAGGTGGGGTGAGAAGGGGTAACGGGAGTAGGAGATTTGGGCAACCCAGGTGGGGGCTTGTGCGATCTTGGGGTATCTCAACCTCTCTAGGCTTTGATTTCCTCGTCTGCCCCGTAAGTGGGTTCGGTTACATTAGACATCATGTACTTGAACAGTCAAGACACAGGCGCACATTAACTCCAGGGCTAACCTAAGCTGGTTACTCTCTCCTTCTCTCTCCAGACGACCTGGTTTCACTCTTGGATTTGCTTCATCTGCTCCTACCCTTTTGGTCATCTTTCTCCCCCGTGAATAAGCCAAATCCAAATCTTACCCCGGGGCTTTTGCACATGCTGTTCTCTCTGTCCGGAACCCTCTTTCTCCAGTGATTTCTTGGACAGACCTCTTAGCTCACCTTTGCTCAAATGCTGCTTCTTGGCTCAACGGTCCCATGGTCACCCCCTGGAACTTAGCTCCTGCTTTCACAAAACACTTAATAAAGGAAGACTAAGTAAAGGAGTAAAATGAAGGCGCAGAGCCCGAGGCTGCCTCCCGTGTGCTCAGGTATGCCGGAGTCTTTACCTTGACAGTTCCGACCTCTGCGGCCCTGTCTGATAGTTGTCCCCGCGGAACCATGGCTGTCCTGACAACAGCCACCGTGTTGGAGTTATCCCTGCTTCTCCCACGGCTGAGCCTCAGGGGTATGCAGCAGAGGCTCAGAAACCATCTGTCTCATGCATGAGCGAACGAATGGACAAAAGAGACGTGGTCTTTACCTTCTAGAAGCTTAGGGCTCGTTGGCGTGACAGCGCAGAGTAAAGCAGGCCGTGTGCAGGAACGCATCTAGTTCAGCGGCTGGGACCTGCTGGCCCACCCGTGTTTTCCCTACAAAATGATTCGCGAACTCAGATATATTTTCACAGGCATTACCTTCGGGAAGCAGCCTTCTGTTTTTTTATTATGTTATGTGAGTCACCATGCAGTACCTCATCGGTATTTGCTGTCGTGTTTCTCGACTCAGTGATGGCGTGTCCCCCTTGGAAGTGGAACAGAGACGTGGTGGGAACAAGAGGGGGCATCTGCTGTAGGAGGCAGCCGGTTTCAGCATCACTGCAGGAGGAGAAGGACGTGGAGGTAGGCGAGGCGACGGTGTGGGTTGAGAATAGGGTCATGCCATCGCCAGGTTCTGCAATGCCCTCTGCAGGGTTCAGAAACTCTGCGGTGAGAAAAGAGAAAACCAAGTGCGCTTGTAGTGGCTGGTGCCCAGGAAGTCGCTCGGACATCCGATCTGCTCCTTCTGTAGACGCTTTGTCAAGTGTGTGTCTCCGCACACAGCTGGGTCACTCCCGATGGTCTGCTTCGAACCGGCTCCCCACCTCGCCCCGTCTTAGAACCGGAGGCGTGGCTCACCATCCCTCCCTGCTCTGCCTCCTGGTGTTGGACAACTCAGCTGTGGCGCTTCTACGCTGTTGTGAGAATATCACTAGGACCAACCCTCGGGCAGAATCCTCGCATGTGTTCAGGAAGATTTGCGTTCAGTCTCTGGAGCGGATGCACACGGTTCACATGATCGTGTTCTGGAAGCACGGTGCCTACCGCACGCTCTTCTGGTCTTGAGGATCAGAACGAATCTTGGTCATCATTTCCATTAAAAGTCCTTACTGCTGACCTCTGGTTTCCTCCGGGCCCTGCTTTACAGGGTACCTTTCTGCCACAGACTGCTAGTTTCACACAGTATCACCATATTTAGTAAGTCAGAATACAGGAGAGTCACTTAAACTCAAGTTTCAGATACCCAATACAAAATTTTTACTCTAAGTGTGCCCCAAAGGTTGCATGGGACATACTTATGCCCCAATAATTTGTTTCTCTGAAATCACTGGACCGCCTGAATTTTATACGGCTTTCCTAACACAGGGATCATTTAGTGTGAAACAAATATGCCGACCGCTTTTGAGAAGCCGACCAGGGCAGTCACGTGCGCAGGCCCACTCCTGCCTCACCGCGGTCCTGAGGGTCGCGCCTGTCTGAGAGTCAGAGCCCCGTTAGCCGCACACCGATCGCGTCCTGGTCTTCTCAAGCTTCAGATCTGCGGCAGGCACCGCGCTCCTCTTCATAGATGAGGAAACCGTGGTCCTCCTCCCCTGGCTGGGAGTGGCCAAGCCTCTCAGGCCAGCTGCCCTGAGCGCGCCTCAGAGGGACTGAGCCCGTCGGCTCCTCTACCCGCTGGCGGTGCAGCTGCCGCCCCGCGCCGGCCGGCTCACACCCTCCTACTCCTCCACTGTCTTCCTGTCAGAACTTAGTTCGGTTCAGCTGTGGAATGAAATTTTTAAAATCTCCCATCTATACGATTCCCCCCTTCCTGGGACAGAGAAGACCAGATGGGCGGATGGGCAGGGTCCAAAGCTGTCCTGAGCATGGTGAAAACACGGAATGACGGTGGGAGAGGCTCGTGGGCTTTCCCTTTCCTGTGCCGATTTCCCTGCAACACATTTCCCTGCGTTATTTCATTTAATCATCACAACAACCCTGTGAGGCACATATTGCAAATGGTCCCATGCTGCAGATGAGCAGACTGAGGCCACGAAAGACTGAGTGTGACGCCCAAAGTCCTCTAACAACAAAGTTGCTGTTGGGTGAGGGCCATCTAGCGCCGCAGCTGGTCTTCTCCCCTTCTCTGCCCACGGGCTCCTCTGCCTCTCCTTCCCACGCTCCGAGCCAGGCAACACGCCCATCCCCGGGGGAATCTACTGGACACATGGTCGCCTGAAATATTTCTTGGAAGTCTGACCATCTGTCAGCTTTGGAGGACAGCCACGTGTCCTCCGCCAGCGCTTGCCTCCTCTTGGGTCTGAGGTCGGGCCGCTCTCGGAGGGAACAGCGCACTGGAAACTCCCCCGACACGGTGCTCGGTGGCCGCTAGTGGGGAGGGGCCTTACTTCAAGACGGTTGAGGCAGGAAGGAAGGATGGAGGGACAGGCCATCAGCTGCTTCGGTCCTGGGGCAGTTTCTATTCTACTCTAAGGGAAACATGCCTGAAAGACACACACGGCTTGGTCCCTCTGCTGGAAGCTTTGCAGATGTCTTCATCAGCACGGCAGGCGGACGTTCAGGTTGTGTCACTTCCTGTGCCTTCTGTCTGGGGACCCCCCTCCTGCCGTAAGCATGTGCTCACGCTCCCAATCTGTTCCTGGGGAGCCTGGGGGCTCAGGTACAGCACATGCAAGAAGAACGGATACGTGTGTGAGCGTGTGTGCACACGTGTGCATGCATGGGGACACCTGTGTGCAGCTGTGAGTGTGTGACAGGTGTGTACGCATGTGGGTGTGCACATGTGCACTTCTGGATCGGTTTGGCAGTCTGAGGAGTACCACTGGGCAGTGGTGGAAGAAGATTTTGTTCTTCCTCAGACAGGGATTAGGGCCTTTTGGGGGCTGAACATGCCTCCGCGGACTGTCCTCACACCAGGGCCCGCTGGCTTGGTAGGGAAGGCAAGAAAAAGGAACCCAGATTTCCATCAAGGTTTTTTCTTTATGTGGATCGCGAGGTCGTTGGATTTAAGGACTCCTTGCTTTGCTCGCTCAGGCCAGTTTCTTGGAGACGAGACCAAATCCTGTGTGTGTTTCAGGAGATGAAACCGAATGAAGAGCTTGAGAGTGAGTCCGTCTGAGGCCTTGGAGTTACTGCGCTCAATACTTTCAGCTTATCAAAAAGGGCAAGAAGCCAAGCCAGCATTTCCTCTCAGCAGACCGCCGGCCGACTCTTCCTGCGGTGGGTGGAAAGAGTTTAGGAGCCAAGGGGTTGAGTCAAAGCTCTTGGTTCTGCTGTGACTCTGGCAAATGAGTGCACTGATGGTCAATGTGACTGCTTACGGGATGTCACTGTCACCAGCATCACTATCGTCAAATCACCATGTTGTGTTGCCATCATCACCATCGCCACCACCATCATCACCATCATCACCATCACCAACATCACCATCGCCACCACCATCATCACCATCATCACCATCACCAACATCACCATCGCCAC
>NC_081560.1:2276743-2276814 GCF_022355385.1 Mustela nigripes | reverse complement strand
AACCATCATCACCATCATCACCATCACCAACATCACCATCGCCACAACCATCATCACCATCATCACCATCA
>NC_081560.1:2253025-2276733 GCF_022355385.1 Mustela nigripes | reverse complement strand
TCACCGTCACCACCGTCACCACCATCGCCATCTTCATCACCACCATCACCACTTGGGTCAGCCACTGTCCTACACTCTTAGCAGGTATTTGCTCGTGTAACAGTACCCTGGGGAGGAAGGTGCTCTTCTGATTATGCCCGTGTTGCAGGTGACACTGAGCACTGAGAGGTTAATAAACCTCCCAGGTCTTCTGTCTGGGGGCTTTGGAGATGGGGTTTGGTCCTGCTGTTCCTGCCCTTGGTCTCAGGCCAGCCCTGCATTTCCTCTTCTGTAGGATGGTCGCAGTGGCGCTGAGGATGGGCGGAGGAGGACGAGGAGCCGACGCGAAGCTGTCGGACATAACCGAGACCCACAGGAGGACAGAGGCTGCTGGGCTTGGGGTGAGGGGACCAGGAGGACAGTCCTGCACACAGGGCTGTGTGGGGCAGGGCCAGTGAAGAGCCCAAAGCCCCCTTCCCCTGCAGTTTCCCACCCGACTGAGGTCCTGAGATGCCCACAGTGCCAGTGTCCTCTGGGAAGGACGGCACTGGACAACACTTTGTCACTCTGCTGAAATGACTGTCCAGGCCTGAGGCCGCAGAGAGGGGACTGGGGGGACATGGCCAGTGCAGGTGTCTTCTGATGGAAGTTTCCCCTTGGGGCATGCAGATGTGCAGTGCTAGATGCATACAGCGGGGGGCCCAGGAGTAGGGGACCTGAAGCCACAAGTAGTTAGTGTGTGTTTGGGGGGTCGTCAGTGGCCAAAGGTAGAAACGGGCTGATGGCTTCCGCACATCACACTGGAGTCAACACACCACGGGGCTGGCCGAGGCTGGAAGAAGCCGGCCAAGGTCTGCAGAGGCCACAGGACTCTCTGGCAACCCCAGACCCTCTGGCTGTCCACCCTCAAGGCCCCTGGTGCCTCAGCCTGGGCTTTGGGATGCCCTCTTGGGATGACCTCTTGCCACTGGTGGCCGTTCTGGCTCTGTTTGGGCATCGCCACCTCTGGAGTTGGCCCAGTGGATTGCCAACAGCTCCCACTTTGAGAAGCACAGCCTGGCGTCATCCTGTAGCCTCCGCCCTGGAGTCCTGGCCCTTCTTTCTGGAGCGACAGGACTACATACAAGAGATGGAGACTGGAGAGGACAGATTTGCCGAAGGCCCACAGACAGGGAGTGGGAGACCCTAGCAAACCACACGCAGTCTTTGGGTGTGGATTCCCCGCAGATCGGTCTCAAAGCATTGCTTCGTGGTCGTCCCCCACGTTGGCCTTGCTTCCCAGGATATCCGGATGGGGAAAAAGACCGAGGCTCGCCCGGTCTCTGCAGCGGGCAGACGCACATGCAGGTCTCAGGTCCGTCCCGTCCTGGCTGAACGCTGCTCCTCGAAGACTCTCCTTCCTTGTTTATTAGATGAGATGAACAAACGGACCATCGTTGTTCTGTTCTGGGGAAGCTCCTGGCACGTAGTAGACAGGCGAGATTTGTTCATCTCCGCCTCCACCCTTCTCCCGTCCCCCCCCACCCCATCTCTGGCCGTGGCGTGGGAGCCAGCAGACCCGCAGAGCCGCAGAGCCGCACCAGACGATCAGGGAAGGAGCAGTCTGCAGGCCCAGGTGTGGGAGCAGAAAGCATCTGAGAAATGTCCATATGCAGCTCGTCTCACAATCTTCGAGGAGAGAAAACACCAGAAGGTCTGAGTTTTTGCGTCGTGGAGAAGATACTGTGAGTGGACGAACCCAGGGTAGAGTGCGTTGTCTCCCACATGTGTTGGGTTGTGCTACTGGATTTCCATTGGTCTTTGTTTTTAGTATTTGATTTTAAAGTGAGTTTAAGGAGGCAGATAAGCAGGGCTATTTTAAGATCGGGGACAATGGGGGGCCGACTTCAAACGGCTCGTGGTGGAGTTATCAGAGGATAAGCCAAAACTGATAGGTGCAAACCAGCCGTTGAAAGGCCGGATGACCCGGGGAGGGAAGTTCAGGGGTGGGGAGGAGGTGGGAACTCTCCTGTGATTATGCCTAGGTTTCCAGATAACGGGCTGCAAAACTTGGAAACAGACCAGAGCATAAATCAACTCGCAAACTACTGAGATTTACTCCCTTCTAGAAAATCTGGGAAGACGTGAAAAATTTCTTGGAAGCAAAGGTTTTGTGTTCTAAGTCATGGCGTGACACGAGGACAGAGTGTCCTCAGCGGGCCTCCTTCTGCCTCTGGGGAAGAGGTCGTATCCCTTCTTCCCGTCAGTGGGACGGGGGAGGCGGCCACCAGGCCTTGTGGTCTCGGCGTTCTCCTCTGTAAGCGAGAAGCTTGACTGAGGTCAGTCCCGAAGCTTCTGCTGCGTTCTCTGGGAGGGTCCTGGGCTTCTACGGTAGAGCCTGGCTCCGGGGAAGGCCTCGCTCACAAACCCTGGGAAAGCAGCGCTGGACCGCCTTCCGCGAGGACAGGCACAGGGCACATACCCTGGGTGCGCAGGTCACCTTTCCTTTGTCAGGAAGTGGAGAAAATAAATGATCACCAGTCAGTCTCCTATAAGAAGAGCAAGGCAAGGCTTAATGGCTCCGGTTAAGGTCACGACGTCGCCGGTGCCCATAAACGCCATTACGTGAGGCTGAGATGGATCTGCTGACGTATTACACGGTGATGGGCAGGGCAGCCGCTGCGATTCCTCTTACGGGTGAGCACCGAGAGGGAGACGCCTGCGTGGTCAGAGCTGGTGTCGGGGTGGGGTCCTCGCTAAGGGCAGACAGAGCAGGGCAGCGGCAACGCTGGCTGAGCCGCCGTGTGGTGTTCTGGAAACCTTGTAATGACTCTGGTGCCCTGGGGAGACAGGGGCCATCTGGGGCTGTGTCTCCCTGCCCTGCTGCTTTTAGCACAGACGAGTTTTAGGTATTTTCCTTCTAGAAGCATAAACCCACAGTCGAGAATATCCGCCAGGTGGCCTGATAATTTGCAGAAGACAATACATTTACTGGTCCAACTCCGATCTGCTCATCAGTCGGGGCGCGCCAGGCTCCCCTCACTCTAAGCTCTGAGAGGCAGCGGCGGAAGACAGACGTCCCCTCGGTCATGCAGCTACGCGCCAGAGGGCAGGAGGGTCGCCTGCTTAGTTTTCTTAGGATATTTGTTGAACTCGCATGGCTGCACCGTCCCGCAGGGCAGGCTCCAGGAGCTCGGGGGTCCTGACGGTGTCTAGTCCCGGGCCCATGGGTGGGCTCACAGCAGTGTTCCGTGAGTCTGTGTGGGGCTGGAGGACTAGCTGTTTCTCCCCAAAATTCTGGATTCTAGTTTCTGGCAATTTCCTTAGGGCAGGAGCAGCGTCTTGCTTTTTGTCTTGTGTCTTCACGGAAGCAGCTAGTTCAGTGGGGGGGGAAGATCATACCGGCTCCTCGGTGCCGCTGGGGGCGGCATTTTGTTGCCTGGAAGTCGTCCTCGAAACACGGAGCTCGTCTGTCCGTCACATCGCTCAGAGCGGTTTCCCCGAGAACCAGAGAAGGACTCAGGAGCTACCGGACGGAGGACGTGTGGGCTTTCCCCATCTCTTCCTGCGCTGGAAAGTACACGTGTCAGGGATTTTTTTTGGTAACTCACTCCAGCCGGAGAATTCAGGAAAAGCACAGATACGGCCAATCTTGCCTTGACTTTCCCTTTCCGGGGCTCTGAGCTGCCCAGAATCTGCCCAGACCTGGCATTTCCTGGCACCTGGCGTTGGGCCTTGATTTGGTAGACAACGGCTGTGTGGGGTCGGGGAAGGTGGGGGCAGGCGCTGTCTGTAAATCGCACGGGATAAGGAATTGGAAGACGGTGCGACAAAACTGAGGCGGTGATCCGGCCCGTGATCCGGCGTTGGCCCCATGGCGCGACGTAGTCCTCTTCTAGAACCATGGCACGTTCCGCCGGGCCGCTTCCTCCCGTGTGACCCAGGAGCTCCACGTTGCCCGGAATGAAGCCTCCCCTTAGCTGCCTGTTAGCCCCGGGCACTGGGCTGTCGTCTGGGCCGTTGCTCTTGACCTCGTGGGACGGCCACAAGGTGAGCGTTTCCTGACTGTATTTCTGCAGACGGGCCCCAAGATTTTTGTGAAATTCGCAGTTTACAGAAATAGACCTGCTCCCTGCTTGTGTCTTTCCTGATCTAATAACCACGGAGATGAAGGGCTCAGTTTTTAATTTCTTGCTTCCTACGTTTTACAGGGGACACAGATTTAATAACCGTGCTCTTGGTTTTCCCAGAACAGACTGGACTTAAAATTCCCTCAGCCGACGTGTCTAAATTCCTAATCACGGCAAGAAGGGCCCTTCTGTGGAGAGGATGTCTTTCGAGATGGCAGGAGGTGCCCAGGATGCGGGGGCCGTGGGGTGGACCGAGGCGCTCCGTGAGTCCTGAACCGCCCTGGGCACCAAGCCCAGCCTGTGCTTTCCAGGCCTGTGTCCACACGAGCTCCGTGGGGCAGCCTGCGGGACATGATGGAGGGGACAGGGAGGGGACACGGAGGGGACGCGGAGGGTCTTCTTCACCGCAGGCAGGTGGAGGCCACAGCCTTTGGGGGATTAAAGCAATCTGTTTTCAACTTCCTTGCTGGAATGAAGTATGTCCAGTGTTGGAGGATTGGCGGGAAGTTGGGGGGTTCCCAGGAAGGAGGGTTCCTGCCCCCCCCCCCCGGGGGCTGCTGCTGGAGGGGCTGTGAGGACCCCAGGGTGTGTGACGGACTGGAAACAGCTCACCGACTGTCACAGCCCCCACCTGCTCCCTCCTTCTGCCCACACGGTTCTTGCTCGTATGTCTTCAGCAGGCGGTCATTTAGTGCCGGTCTCGTGCCGTTTAGTCAGTCAGCGCGTGTTTCTTGAACGTTTACTCCATCGCAGGACCAGACCAGACTGGACGCACAATGACGGGCGAGACCCGCTTCCCAAGAGCCGCGGCATCTCGTAGAGGGGACAGACGCAAACAGGTTAGTGTGCCCCATCTTGCGGGGGAGGCCGGTGGGAGGGCAGAGGGCTGGAGGGCCGCGCCGAGGCCCCGATAACCTGAGTCAGCTTCAGCGTTTCCCGAGTGCGGGCTGGCCCGGCCCCACCCCGGCGGCTCGGGGCTTCCCTGCCACCACCGGGACATGGTCTGATGGGACCGTATGACAATAAGGGCTAATGACTCGCGGTAGATCTTTCAAAACTACTAAATTCCTGTAAAAATAATGTATGCTCATTATAAAAATATTTTGAAAACATTAGGAAGCTTTAAAAAGGAGAGAGGGAAATTAAGAACCATAGTAACGTCCACTCCAATGCGTCCATGCATCACTTCTGGTCTTTCCTTGCACATATTTTTAAACGGTCGTGCTCACAGCCGATGAAGACACAGCGTCTCCCCTTGCTGCTTTAGACAGAATCACACCAGTTTTCATACTTGGAAAGATTCTTTGTAAATGGGATTTTTCCTAATGGTTGAGTAATACGCTGTGACATGGGGAAGCTTTTCTGGTGTAAGTTTTTTCTGTGACAAACAAGATTTTGATTCTCATCTGTCAACAAAATAGTACCGCAGTATTTATACCACGGGGTTCGCAAGACCTGCCTGGCTGTTCTCACTGTTTTCTTTGACACAAACAAAATGGGTCCTGCCCAGTTGCTTCTGCGTCCTCTAACGTCCGTTCTGTCCCCTTCCGAGGGTCGCATGTTCCCGCGGCAGGTCCCACGAGCTCAGCGACTGCACGTGCTTCTGGCATTTCCTAGACTCTGATTTTGTACGGAAGATCCTTTTTCTGTGTAACCTATCCATTTCCTTCTCTGCTTCTGAGGAGAGAGTTAGTTTGGGGAGGGATTGGATTTTAGGGGCTAATCCTCGAAACTCTGTGACTCCGGCTTTCAGCAAATACGCGTGCCCGCCGGACGGGGTGAGGGCAGCCGGGCTCTGCCCCGAGGGACAGACTCCGGAACCCCAGAAGAGCTTCTCAGAGAAACAGGGATGTCTTAGGTGACCATTTCGTCTCTGTTCCATCTGAGAGCCCAAGAGCTGGACGTGCACAGCCCGGAGCAGCTCTTCGGGCTTCTTTCTCTCGAGTCCCGGCCCCCAAACACGGCTGACGGGCACAGCTTGCCTTATGGCTGAGTTAGAGCCGAGGAAGAGCCGGGGCGGGGGCCGGGAAAGGCCGTGGGCTCCCGGCGTGAGGGGTGGGGAGCAATCAGACGTCCTTTCGGACAGAAATGCTGCATTATTAAGCATTTCTTCTTCACCCGTTTCCCCAGCCTGGTATCTGTGTACGTATTTTACTATAAATGAGCCTTTCTGGAGTCAGGCGAAAATTCTAAGACTCTGTGTTCAAACGTTCATTCAAACCTCCTCTTTCTGGAAGTTTGTGGCCCTTTGCCTCCTGAAGGTTCAGCGTCGGTTCGAGCTTTCCTGGTTCCAACCAGGGGACAGTCGTCCTCGAGAACAATCACACAGAGTGCAGAAAGCCCTCGTCGTGGCGGGAGCCCCGCGGTCACGTCTTTCCACGAGGGGAAGCCCCTCTGGAGGGGGCAGGGGAGGGTCCCCATCTTGCGGCTCTTGCGCGGAGACTGGGAGCTGGGACAGATAGGTCACAAAGCACAGTGGGCGGCCGGCGGGGCGGGGGGTCGGCCTTTTCCCAGGCAGACACCGGGGAGGTTGGGGAGAGGCCGCTGGTGGCCCCGACGGTGCGTCCCAAGCTTGGGATCAGATCCTGAGCATCTGACCCAGCCACGAGGGCCGTGGAAAACCATTCAGTTGTGCGGGAGCAGAGCTGGAGTCCCGACTGCGAGGGGCCCCGGGCACCGGCAGCCCCAGCCCCTTCCGTGCCGAGGGACTCTTGATCCCACCAAGTACACGCAGAAGCGTTCTGGCTCCTCGGGGCCTCGCACTTGTGTCGTCCAGCAGTCGAGCTTTGTGTGCCTTATTCTGGTACAGCGGAGGCCCGGCGCCAGCCTAGCGGGGGCTGGAGGCCGAGGACGAGGGAGGAGCGTTTGGTGGTGCTGCGACTCTTCGCCTAAATAACACGAACATTAATCATGACCTCTGCAGAGTTCTGGTGGTGACTCAAACCCAATTAACCAGTGAGCCCTGATTCTTCTCCCCAAGCAGGACCAGACTTGATCTGGAATCCGAGGCCTTGCTCTGATAACGCCACGCCAGGAATTCCAGTTGTTTTCACATTTGGGGGCAGAGCTAAGCCCTACAACGTCTCGAGGACAGGGTTTTCACATAGGGGTGCGGGGCAGAGGCCTTTCCGTCCACACGTCGGAAAACGACGGCCCTGAGCCGCCCCACTGCCGCGGCGCGGGCCTCCTTCTTCCAGGGCCGGCGAACCCGGGCCCCCGGGGGCTCTAGCCTTTGCCTCCGACTCTTCTCTGTTCGGTTTCCCTGGGAGCCCAGGGTGAGTCATGAGGCGGCAGAGTATCGCGGTCAGAGGAGCCTTGCCGAGCCTCGTGCTCAGCCCACGGCCCAACGCAGGGAACCGGGTGCCCAGAGCTGACAAGACTTGTCCAGGGTCACACGCGGTTCCTGGCAGAGCTGGGACTGGAAATCCAGTCTTCCGGTGACTGGGTTAGTGTTTTCTCCTGATGACAGGGCTTGGATCCTAGGTAATTTCTAAGCGTAGGTCTGTACACACTGGTGTGCTCAATGGGTACCTTCCACGGGCCCTCTTGGTGCTGGGCTGCCAGCCCGTCCGACGGCGGTGGCCTCTCAGTGACGGGGGCTGCCCACCAGGCATTCCTTTCCCTTGCACAAACACTGGGATTTCTTTGGAGAGCTTGGGTTGTCAGGAGGCCATGTCCCCCTTCCTGCCTCGGAACGAGTCCTTCCCCTCCCTTCCTGACCGTCTGGGCTTCCCCGGGCCCCGCTTGGAGGCCGTCTGCCGGCGGCCAGGAGTCAGTTATGCACTGGAGGGCTAGTGACAAGGGAAAGGGGACCCTCTTCCAGATTCATTTTTATAGAAATGGGGCATTTGAAGAGAGGTTGCCTCTGTCCAGACAAACGAATTCACCTGTTCTTTCAATACATGTTTACCCAGAATCAGCACAGGCCGCGATCAAAGGCGTGGCCTCTCACAGCCCTGCGCCCTGGGCACCGGAGGGAGACCTTAGGCAAGTCGTTCTGTGCTGTGTGTTGGCTTTCCCATCTGTCTTCTGGGGAAGGCAGAACACCGGGGGCTGCCAGTGGGCACCCACACAGTGCTTAGCACGGTGCTGACTTGAGATAGGCTACCAGGGCCGTGTGTCTGACGGCCGTGGGTGGTGGTGGGGACGTGCCAGGGGACCTGGGGGTCAAAGACGGTTTTTGGGGCCTCTTTTAGGTGGTACCTTCTAGACTACTACATGGCGAACCACCTGTTCACCCATCAGATGTTCTGACACTGGGATCCGAGATGCGACCTGGGGAGAAGGAGCATGCCAGGCAGCAAAGCCAACAGCAGCTGCCCCCCACCTGCCCCCACACCTGCAGCCTCCCCCGGCCTTATTGTCAGCCGTGGCCCCACTGCTCCAGGGCCTTCTCTCTGCACAAGTGAGCCGTTCTGGCCGGAAGCCTGAGGGAGGCACACACCAGGGTCCTTGATGGCGCTGGGCCTCAGGGTCCCCTCCATCCAGGACCACACAGAGAGGGGCTCAGCCTCTGCCTTGTGTCCTTCCTAGAATTGGTGCTGGGCGGTGAGCTTCTGGAGGTGACCGGATACATGTACTCTGTCTGAGCTTGGCCTTGGACAGTTCTAGAAGACTGCATGGGTTTTAAGAGCTTTTTGTGTGTCTCAGAAGGGGGAAAGGGGTTTCACCTGGTATCCTCAGGCAGGGCTCTGGGAATGTCACTGAGTATGTGTCTGTCCGTGCTGTGTGGTGGTAAGAGGTACACAGTGCAGGCCTGATCATCTCACACATTTGTAAGTGTGCAAGTCAGCATCATCAGACACACTCACAGTGTGGTACAGCCTGACCTCCGTCTCTTCCCAGCACTTTCTCCAGTGTTAGCTCCACAGCAGGACGCCGGGGTGCTCGGTCCCTTCTCACCCAGCACCCTCTGTTCTACCTCCTGTCTCTTGGAATGTGGCATCGGCCATTTCTTGAATGGACTTTTAAAATTTACAATTTTTCAGACAGGACCAATATAGCTAAAACTGTAAAGGACATGCTCCCCAGCTGTAGAAAGTGAATGCGACAGGTACAGTGGAAGCATCCCGGTACCCTCCCTGAGCTCAGAACAAGCTCTGGATTTGTGCTTGCCGTGCTTGGGCCTATCTCTGTCATTTTGCCGTATGGAATTGCATCTGTAATTGGTGGGCAGTATTATTCTGCATGTTCTTAAAACTTCATGTAGATGGTATCATTCTGTTCCTTCCTGGAACTCTTCAGCTCGTGCCCTCCCTTAAAGTCATCTTTCAGATTTGTAGGCATTGGGGCATGGGTTCTGGTGTGGTGGTGTCCGGCTCATTGCTAGAGGGCATGGTCCCACGTAGGTGTACCATGTTCATGGATCCATTCTGGATTAGTGACACATGGGTTTCCAGAAAGTGCTGGGATGAACATTTGGGTCAATGATTTGGGGACACATTGATAGTTTTTCCAGGATATCAATCGAAGGGTGGAATTGCTGTGTGGACACCCAGACACATTTTCCACATGCTGATCTTCAAAGCACTTTTCCTGACTTACACACCACAGATATAAACACTCTAGGCATTTCTTTCTTTCTTTTTTTTTAAGTAAATATTTTATTTATTTGACAGACAGATATTACAGGTAGGCAGAGGGACAGGCAGCAGGGGTGGTGGGGAAGCAGGCTCCTTGCTAAGCAGAGAGCCCGATGCGGGGCTCGATCCCAGGACCCTGAGATCATGACCTGAGCCGAAGGCAGAGGCTTTAACCCACTGAGCCACCCAGGCGCCCCCAGGCATTTCTATTCTAGCCTAGGTTTGTTCTTGTGTTTTTCCAGATAATGTATATGAAAGAGTATCAGTATAATTTTTTTGGCATGAAATTTGCCAAAAGTTTTATTGATTACAAAATACTAAAGAAACCCATGCTCATTGTAAAGGACGAAAGTATAGAGCTGAGAACTTTTCCTTCTCTCCACATCCTTCCCATAAAGCTTGGTACCTGCTCATCTGGGTGGCTTGAGTGCATCTGCGAAGACACACACATGCACACAGCACACACCACAGGGTCGAAAACAAACAAATGCATTTGTATGTACATATATAATCATATATTTATATATAAATAATATATTAGTGTAAGTAACAAAATCTGTGATGCCCATCATTTTGCACTCCCATTTGGATTTCACATAAAACACCAGACAATCTTCCAAGTAGGGGTTCCCGTTTCCCCGGCATTCCATTGGGCAGAGTCGATGCTATTGACAAGTGTGTTCTTTAAAGAGTGAGAAAAAGAAATACCATATGATTTCACTCCTCTGTGGAGTTTAAGAAACAAATTTAAGATGAAAATAGAGGAAGGGAAGGGAGAATAAAATAGAAAAAAAACAGAGAGGGGGACAAACCATGAGAGACTCTCCACTCCAGGAAACAAACAGGGTTGCTGGAGGGGAGGCGGGTGGGGGCTGGGGTCACTGGGGACGGACATGAAGGACGGCGTGTGATGTGATGGGCGCTGGGTGTTACATACAGCTGACGAATCACTGAGTTCTACTCCGGAAACTAATAATACACTACATGTTCACTAAATTGAATTTAAATACAACAAAAAAGAGTTTTAGTTGAACTACTAAAGCACTTAAAAAAAAAGCACCCAATCTACAAGATCAAGTAGAAATTAACCTCCCCTTTGGTGCCACCACAGTCTCCCCCAGGTGATGGGCTGAGCCGTGCTCTGCACTTCCCCTCTGCCAAGCCCCCTGCCTGGCCCCCTGCAACACCCCACACTGCCTGTGAGTGTCAGAGCAGTCAGGGATGACTGCAGTGGCATGGGTGGGGCTCTGTCCACTCCCAGGGGACCCCCCACCACCTCCGTCCCTGTGCATCGGTCCCCTGCGGAGGCCCCCAGCTCCTCCCGTCAGACTGAGGGTCCTTCCAGGAAGGGGCCATGGGATGCCGTGAGCCCTGCGGGTACCTGGGCGGGGGGTTCGTGGCCTCACGGCCGCAAGCATGGAAGGGGTCTTCTGCATTTGCAAGGGTGTCTGGGGTGAGTGAGGCAAGGGTGGGCGTAGCCCAGGGGAGAGCTGGTGGCCGACCAGGAGGGGCCTCAGTCACATGAAGTATTTTGGACTTTACTCAAGATAGTGAGATAATGTGTGTGGGGGGGTCTTAAGGAGTGAAAGAAACTGACGTGGTTCGCGGTTTTAGGAGGATACGGGTCTGACCAGCATGAAACATAAAACGGGCCATGGGTCGGCGTGGCGGCAAGACCGGCCGTGGACAGACTGGTTAGAATCCAGGTGGGGGTGAGGTCAGGGCTGGCGTGCAGCCCCACGCTTCGGAGAATGGGCGCACCGCAGGTGTGCTTGGGGGGCAGGGCGTGAGAAAGGGCGTGATGGTGGGAACTTCCAGGTCCCTGGCAGGACGGTCATGGAGGGATGTTCCGTGGCACAGATGACGGGAGGAAGAGCCTATGTTGAGGGTCGGGGGCAGGGCCGGAGACGGGGGGCTCCCTGCTGAACACGGCGAGCCTGATGTGTCCACGCCGCCTCAGTGTGAGACCCTCAGCAGGTGGGGACCTGGTCCTGCAAGCTGGGGCCGGGCCAGGACATGTGGGTTGCGACGACGAAGGGAGGGAGAGAGGTTCCGTAGCCGGGCTGGGACGCCGTACTCGTGGGCGCACAGACCGCTGAGTCTGGGGATGCGGGGGTGGACCCCGAAGGGCCTCCTGGCTTCCCCAGCCGGCAGCTGCTCCCTGGAGTGCAAGAGGAAGCTGCGCTGCCCAGGAGCTACCCCGAAGGCAGCGGGTGGGCACGCGGACCGGGCTCTGCCTGCAGCCTGGAGCGGCTGGGGTGTGTGTGTCCACGGGCCAAGGGCGACAGGTGACTTCGGACGTCCATTTACCTGCTACATGTCACACAAATCCTACTGCTCTGCAGGCAAATGACAAGTGTCACTGGAATAAACACCGGCTTCCGGGGCAGTTTTCCAGCCCTGAGACCCTCACGCGCGTCTGCCTCCTCCCGGTTCACCCTGCTGTGTAACAAGTCGCCGTCTGCCTAGACGCCTCCTGACGGGGAGGTAGGCTGCTGCCACGGGCTGGGGGGGTCTGCGCTGTCGTGGAGCCCAACCCCCGCCGGGCACAGGTGGACCTTCCGAGGTGCTCAGGTGGCTGGGGCAGACCTGGGAGCGAGCCAGGTTTCACTGCCTTCACTGGCCTCCCCGGCGACACTGGAAGCTCCCGGCGCTTGGTTTGCCCCAGAATCTCCTGGGGTCTTCAAAATTCAGATTCTCAGGGCCCCAGCCAGCAACTGTGGTTTGCTGGGTCTGAACCCACTGAAAATTAGCGCGTCTTGCCAGTAAACTGGCACATGGGTGCTTGGATTCCACGTGGGGATGTTGTCTCCTGGGACGTAGGTCTGGATGTGTGAATCCGTGCCCCTCAACGGGCCCTGGTTTCAGGGGGAGAATCACAATGACGGCTGTCCGATCAGAGAGCCGTCGCGAGGGATCCTGGGAGTGTGGTGCGCTGTGGGCTGGCCCTGTGTAGGGCGGGCCACAGAGCACGCTAGAACACGGCGCCTCGTTTAGTTCCTGGCTCCCGGTGTGGGCAGCTCTCGTTTGTGTCAAAACCCGAGTCACTGAGGTAGCAGCGTACCCTCTGATAAAAATGATGGTTTGCAGTAATCTCCAGAAAGGGAGAAGACGGGAACTTTCTAAGACGCGGACGATTTTCCCGTGGAGGTAGAGCCAAGCAGTTAACACAGTCACGGCATTCTCGCAACTCGAAACCACTGGCATCTCAATTGGATAATTGGGCTGAACCTTGAAAACACAACTAACACCCTTCCTGCCAGCATGGGCGTGGGCCTCCCTGGACCTTAGCAGCTGCCTTGTGTGGCGTCGGGGTCCCTGAGACGTGGGGGCAGGCCGGGGGTTCTGGGGATGGGTTTGGCTGGGGCTGATGGCCGCCGCCGGCAGGCGAGGGGTGCCAGGGATGGCCCTGCTTCTCAGCTACCACGTGTGTGCCTAGTTCACTGGGGTTTCCTAAAGGCCCCTGACGATCCTGTGTGGGACACCGGGTCTCTTTGGCGTTGAGTGAGGCCACCTCTGCCTTGAGACACTTGTAGAAATGCAAGACCGTGCAGGGAACTAATGAGGTGAGGATCGTGCGGCCCTCATTGGAGAGAACCCCCTCTTCACCCCCTTAACCTCTCCCGGCAGCCCCTCACACCCCAACACACCCGCCCACGCGTCTCCCCGAGGACGCTCGCCTTCCAAGCACCTCAAGGTGCCTCTGAAACCAGCGCGCGCCCTGAGATCACCAGTGACTGTCCTTGCTCCAGCTCCCTGGAAGAGATCCACACGGATCATTATGACTCACGTGCGGACGGCCGTTTCCATAAAAGAGTTTATCTTGTGAAATACATAACGTAATTGGCAGAGGCTCACGGATGCGCCGTGTGAATCTTCACGTCCGGGCGGGGGTAGGCACGCCGGAGGGGGTGAAATAGGCAAAGCAGCGTGTTCGCGGCGGAAGGAAGTTGCCAGGCGGCATGTGACGCGGGTGTGCGTGGCCGTGTGTGTGTGTGAGAGACACGGGTGTGTGTAGCCGTGTGTGTGAGTGTGAGACGCGGGTGTGTGTAGCCGTGTGTGTGACGCGGGTGTGCGTGGCCGTGTGTGTGTGTGTGAGAGATGCGGGTGTGTGTGGCTGTGGCCATGTATGTGTGTGTGTGTGAAGCGGGCGTGTGTGCGCCAGAACCCTCTGAGCCGGCTTTGAGCGCCGCCCGCTCCGTGTCTCGGGCTCCCGCACTCGACCGTCGCGACGCTCGACCGTCGCGACGCTGGCTCGGCTCCCACTTCCCACACTTCTCTTGCCTTTCCCCGTCACTGGGATTTCATGGGTCCCGACGGATCTTGCCCAAACCGAAAACGGGCGATGTCGTTAGACGGATTCAGTACAAACCCTTCTAAGCAGGTGGGTGTCGGGGAGCTCGGCCGCACGAGGAGAGGCCGATGGCCACGTGACTGTGACAAGAGCGCGCCGGGCCTCGTGGGCGGCCGCCCCACGTCTGACCGTCCCAGGCCGGGGGAACCCTTGTCCGCACGTGCGGTCTCGGCTCACCTTGTGGGGTCTTGGCTCACAGAGTGCGAGTCTGGCCTTGGAGGGCAAACTTATCGCGGTCCCCTCTGCTGTCAGTGAGGAAGCCCGAGAGGAGGACGCCGCGGCGCGGGGAGGGCCTCCGGGCTGGACGGTCCTTCGTGCTGAGCGGCTCCCTGGGCCGCGCCACAAGCCTCTGAGTTTCCGCCACGTGCTCCGTGGTGGCCTCCAGATTCAGGGTGTGTGTGGGGGCAGCCGGGATGTGGCCTCCTGTGCGGTGTCCCCGGAGCGGTTTGAGCGTCCTGGGCCCAGCGGCATTGGTGTCCTTACCTGGTCTGGCCTCTCCAGCCGCCCAGCTGCCCACCCTCTAGGGATTTTTCAGTTAAAAGCTGCCTCAGGTGCCTCTCCCGTGTTCAACCAGAGCCGAGGGGAGTGTGCAGAGCGCGGCTGCCCGCGGGGCCCCCTCCCCAGCCGGGGCTGCCCCTTCTCCGCTCGCACACACGGCTCTGGGCCTCTCCGCTCGCACACACGGCTCTGGCTTCTCCCGTCCCTCTGCTGTCGTGGCCTTCGCGGGAAAAGAGGGAATCAGCGGCTTATACGCTTGTGTGAACGAGCCCCACGGACACACCCCGATACGCTCGGTGAACATTCCCCGACGCCGCCGGGTTCCAGGTGCTGGGACCGTGACGACCTCGCCCCGACCTCGAGGTTCAGGATGAGAGCCGGCAAGGAGCAGGCAGGTCAGTAGGAGTGGCGGCGGGTGTGGACGTCTGTTCCCAGCGTGTTTTCAGGAGCGAGGGTCCTACTTAATGCAGGCGAGGGGGCCCGGGACAGCTTTCCGGAGGAAGCGCCGAGCGGGAGGAGAGAGGCGTGGGCGTGGCCAGGCAGAAAGACGCGGGGACCTTGCAAGCCACACCCAGGGTGGTGAGCGGGAAGAGTTTCGGGAGTTGGGAGTCACCGGCCGGTGGAGGGACCCGCGCTCTGGGGGGATGACGACTCGGCAGCTGGGAGCCGTGGAGGGCTCTGAGCACCCGACTGTGTCTGAGGTGCATGGGACAGAGCAGTGAGCGAAGCCTGCCGGACCGGCAGACACAGGCGGTACAGAAACGTGAGGGTCACGGAGAGCACCGTAAGGACAGAGCGGGGCGGCCGTGAGGGAATGAGAGACTTTAACTGGGAGATGAGGGAAGGTCTCATGAAGGTGCACGGAGAACAGATGGAGGGAGGTAAGGGAGGGAGACGTGCGGCAGCGCATGTGGGCGGGGGAGCTGCAGGTGCAAAGGGCCTGTGGCAGGAGCGGGCCTGACATGTCGTAGAACAGTGAGGAGACTGGCGAGGCTGAAGTGAAATGACTGGAGAGGGTAGGCCCTGTGGCCAGGGAAATCCGTCAGGACTGGGTGTTCACCCACGTGAGGCAGCCTGGAGGGTTTTGAGGAGGAAACCTCATACTCTGACGGGCAGCTGGTCATGCTGTGGCTGTGCTAATAGGCTGCTGCGGTCATCTGGGCACAGCATGATGGAGGCATGGCCGGGTGCCAACGGGGCAGGTGGCTTGGGCATTTCCAGAGGGCAGAGCCCCAGGAAGAAGCCCGGGGCCAGGCCTGGGCACCTGCAGGGTGGGGCAGGCGAGCCTGGGGGGCAGGCTTTGGGGAGAAGGTGAAGACGTCAGCACTTGGTGACCTTGGTGACATCCGCCTGCAGCTCGGGGGAGGTCCTGCGGAGGTGCCGCATTTGGGAGCCATCAGAACAGAGAACACAGACATGATTTTTAAAGACACAGCCCTGTGTGGGGTCCCAGGGCACAGGTGGGGGACAGTGGACAGGGGCTCCATGTAGGAAGGTGGGGACAGGTGCTCCATGAGGGGGAACAGGCCCGGGTGCTGAGGAGGAGCTGCTGGCAGGCAAGAGTCCGCAGGAGCCTTGCACGGAAGTGCTCCGGACTGGGAAGTGCTCCCAGATGAAGAAATGCTCCCCGAGGAGGAAGTGCTCCAGAGGAGGAAGTGCTCCAGGCTGGGAAGTGCCCCGAAACAAGCAGATTCCATCCGGACTTGAGTATTTAAAGGCAAAGCAGGCCATGGAGGCTGGGGGAAGCGTGCTGGAGCAGAATGGGGAGGCTCCCGGGTCCTGCCGTGGGCACATCTCTGAGCAGGCTTGCTGAGAACGCCACCTGTCCGTACGCAGCCCCCACTCCCCCCAGGCCTGGTGCCTGGGTTCCCTGTGCCTGTCCTGGCCTGGGGTTCCCAGACCTGCAGGGCAGGGCTGTGCACTCGTGAGGCAGACAGGGTAGACTCTGACTGCGGGTGGTCCTCATGTGCTCTAGGACCCAGGAAGCCCGAGTGACCCGTGACATCAGGGGGGCACCTTACCTTCTGGGCTGCTCAGCGTGGCTTCGGAGTTGCTCCGCTGCCCGCGCGTTCCAAGCGGCTGCAGTCTACCCAGACCCCTCATGTCCTGGGGGCAGCCCCAGGGAAACCCAGCCCACCTGAGCCCCGCAGGTCTGGTCATAACCCTCCTCCTTGAGTGGGACAGTTCGACTCCGTAGCGGCCCGAGGCCGCCGGACAGCCCAGGTGTCTGTGTGTGGGGCCTGGCCGATTCGGAACACTGAGGGCACGTCGCGGCGGAGGAGGGATCCTTACGCTTTCGGACTCGCCCTCGTGGACCTTATTGGAGATGCAGAGTTTGCGAGTCACCAGGGATGTTGGAGAGGGTTCGGACCGGGAGCTTCCGAGCTGGCCCTTGTGACGGCGTGGGCAGACGGAGAGGGGTGCCCTTCTCTGCTGGTCACCCGCTCGTGTCTCGCTTTGTCCCCGACCCTGTCCCTCACGAGTTAGAAGCCACGTGCAGCTGCTGTGTCACAAAGGGGCTGGTGTTCGCTGGGGCCTCCACTGTCAACCCGGGGCCAGGCTAGGAGGCTCCCCCTCCTTTGGGCCACTCCCCTCCCCACCAGGCTCTGCCCCAGTGGCCCTGGATGCTCGGCCATTTTGGGCTTGTCCCTTGGCGGCTGAGGCCCTTCTGACTTCCAGAGTCTTCTGGGCACCAACCCCTCAGCACATTGGTGACTCCCCTCCCCTGTGTGCGAGGTGATGGGTGCTACCGCCCAATGAGAGTCCGTCTGTCTGGAGAGGCGGGAGATTTCTCCCCTGGGGGGGAGGCAGGTGGGACAGCGCCCCCCACCATGCAGCCCGCTGCCAGAGGACAGCAGCCACGTAGGACCCGAGGGGTTGGGGAGGCCGGTCAGCTCCTCTCTCACTCAGTGCAAGGTCTCTGAAGGGCCCCGGGGGAGACACACGGCCTGGTTCTGTGCTGGCTTCTGGGCTGCTCTGTGCGATGATTTCTTCTTCTTTTTTTTTTTAAATAAAGATTTTATTTATTTATTTGACAGACAGAGATCACAAGCAGGCAGAGAGGCAGAGAGAGAGAGGAGGAAGCAGGCTCCCCGCTGAGCAGAGAGCCTGATGCCAGAGCTCAGTTCCAGGACCCTGAGATCATGACCCCAGTCGAAGGCAGAGCCTTTAACCCCCGGAGCCCTGCAGCCGCCCCTCAGTGCAATGACTTCTTGTCCCTCGGCCAGAACGTCACTCCACACGCACCAGCGGGAAACGGTCAAAAACGATCCTCCCCCACCTTGACCCTCTCCCTTTCTGTGCAAGCCCCAAGGGGATGGGGAGTGTGGCAGCAGAGGACAGTCGGGGCATCAGACACACTACGTGGAAGGGCCACCTCGCGGAGTGGCGGCACGCCCGTGAAGGCCTTCGTCGTGGCTGTGCAGTGTCCGGCGGGACATACCGACGTCACCAGGTACCAGGCTTCGAGGTCCTGATGCTGTCGCTGCTGTGGTCGTGTCCATCTGCCCACCGACGTTCTGGGCTGCGGCCTGGGAGCTGGACCGGGAGCGTCTACCCAGACCCGCACCTGTTCCTCGACAGAGACGCTGGGCCACGAGCCACGCGACTCCCGTGAACAGGCTGCCACACACACGTGTTTAGCCGTGCCTCGGCGCTGACTCACTTGAGATCTAATTTTTCTCCCGTTTTACCCCCATGACAAGTGTCGTGACGTGTTGGTTATCTCTCCGTTTCCCTGTCATTACCTACCTCCGTGTTTAGTTCAACTGCGTTATCTGTACCTGAAAATTCCAGGAAAATGTGATCCTTTATCTCTGCTGCATCGGTGGGTCTGGTTACCACCTGGCCAGTCTTCAGAGTGGAAGTTTGTCTGGGTCCCGAGAGGCTCTGGCCTTGGGCTGGGACCTCAGGGTTGTACTTTGAAGAGAGCTGACAATAAGCGATTATTACGGCTCTTATGACCTGTAAATCCCATTCCTTAAAAAGGAACAATTAAATACCACGGAGCGGTGGTTTAGATTAACCCTGACCAAGGACAGCAGAAGAGGGAGGGAAAATCCCCGTTTTACCGTCGTTGCGATTTTGCAGAGGGAGCTGGGATGGCGTCTGAAGCTCCAAACCTGACGTTGCTCGGCTTGTCGGCGCCTCGGTTTCTCCACGCGTGCGCTCTGGGCGAAGAACGCAGAACATGGCCACCTCACTGATTTACATGTCACCTCCAGGCAGCAACTTTTTTTTTTTTTTTTTTTCCAGAAATAGAAAATCCATCCTAAAACCCACATGGAATCTCAAGGGGCCCAGAACAGACAACACGATCTTGGAGAACTCACACTTTCTGGTTTCAGAACATACTACGAGTTTCTGAAACAGTGTGATGCTGGTTTAAAGACCATCCCACGGACTGATGGAACGGGATAGAGAGCCCGAAATAAATCCTTCTGCGTGCAATCAAACGCTTCTGGCGGGGAGCCAAGACCGTGCCACGAGGAAGGAGCAGTCTCTTCCACAAGGGGCTCCGGGAAAACGGAATGTGGACGCACGAGAGAGGAACTTGGACCCCTTTTTACCCCCTTCCCAAGAGTTAACTCAAAACAGATTAAAGATCGCAATGTAAGACCTAAAACTATAAAATTCCTGTAACAGAGCACAGGGGAATGCTTCGTGATTCTGGATTTGACAATGATTTCGTGGTTATGACACCAGAGTCACAGGCACCAAAACCAAAAATAAACAAAGGAGATGACATCAAACCCCAAAACTCGTGTACCACAAAGGGCACAATCGACAGAGGGCAAAGGCAGGCTTTGCAACAAGAGAGAGTGATTGCAATTCACAGACGTGGTGAGGAGCTAATATCCAGAGTTGACCAGGAACTCCTACCACTGAACAACAACAGCAAAACCCCCACATAACCCGGCGAAGAAGTGGCAAAGGGCTTGGACAGGCGTGTCTCCGACGATGACGTCCAGATGGCCGACAGACACGAGGGACGACGCTCAGCATCGCTCGTCGTTAGGGAAAGGCGGGTCGAAAGCGCAGTGAGATGTTCCCCCGTGCCCACTAGGGTGGCTTGTCTGGGAGAGCTGGTAGGTAAGTGTGGGGATGTGGAGAAGAGGGAACCTTTGTATGACGGTGCAGGTCCCACGGAGAGCCGAACAGCAGCTCCCAGAAGAACGACCGTATGATCCAGCAACTCCACATCCAGAGGAATTACAGACACTTGAAGCGACGTCGTGCCCCGGTGTTCACGCAGCCAAGAGGGGGAAGCCACAGCCAAGTGTCTGAAGGAGAGGTGGATGAACAAGCTGTGTAGCCTATCATTCCGCCTTGAGAAGGGAAAGACCTCGCCACGTGCTGTAATATGGAAGGACTTCACACGAGGAAAAGTAATCCAGCCACAAGAAGATAAAGTCTGTACGATTCCACTTTTATGAGGTGGCTGCCGGGGGCCAGGCAGGAATGGAGGAAGGTAGGGGAGCCAGGGTTTAACGGGTGTGGGGTTTCGGTCTCGGAGAGGAAGAGAGTCAGGCGCTTCACAGCGCGGACTCTCGACAACGGGCGCGCCGGCTTTGGAGACTCGCACCGCCTCTTTCTCTTCGTTCCTCCCGACGGTCCTGCGAAATGCTCGGAACGTGGCCTTTCTTCTTTATGTGAAGGACAGGAGAGCTTAACACGTCCCTTTGTTCTGTCTTTGCCTTCTATAAAACATGTCTGAGATGTTCCTAGAAAGACCCTTAGGTCTGGGACCGGGGCCATCCTGTGGCCCGCACCGGTCTGCCTGTGACTGGTGGCGCCGTCTTCCTCTGCCTGATGGGGCGCGGATGCTGGTCCTGCCTCTGGGGCTTCTGTGACAGAATGGCGCGAGCCGTGTGAGAGAGAGCTCTGATCCGCTATTCAAACACTCTTTATTAAAAGTGTGAAACCTCATGGTCGCACCTATTTTTTCATGAAACCCTTAAATAAATCAATTTTAGTTTCTCTTTTTCCATTTTTGCTCACTTTTCCTCCCTCTTTTGACGAGTTTCTCAAGAAGTTCTGACTCCCGGCTTGTCATTTCCTCTTCCTTTTCAGACGAGGCTGGGATTGTGTCCTCGAGGCTGTGTCTTCGGGGTTCCCCCTCTCCTTGGAAACAGGGCTGGTGTCACTGTTCCCCTCTGTTAGGCCACACCCCTGGGCGGGTGACCCAGACTTGTTCCAAATGAGGATCGCGTGTGCGGACCCGGCTCTGCAAGGAGGCTCCTCTGGACGAAACGGGGGCCCCCGGACCCGCTGGCTGGCTCCGTCACTCTGCGCACGGGCCCAGCCTCGCTGGAGGAAACGCAGCTCTTGGACGTTCACACGTGGATGTGTTCCGGGAAGGCCTGAAGAAGCACTTTTGGGTCACCTACCACCTGCTCGGTCCTGGACTACATTTGTCTTCCTCCTAAATCCCATCTCCCCCGAACCCCTTAACAACCACGTGCAGCCCTACCCCAAACACAGATCGAACCTCGCGTTCCGTCCGTCCCACTGCCGTGACCGTGAGTTCTGTCAATTCGGGGTGTCGGCCAACGGCATGGGGTGTGAGCCGCGTTTCCACCCCTGCCTCTTCAACGAGGTTTTGCTCGGCCTCACACGTGCCGGGTGCGGGATGCGGGGGGTGGTGCTGTCTTGAGGGCTCCGGCGCCGGAAGCAGAGCTGTGAGCTCACCCAAGTTTCTCTTCGTCCAAGTATCGCTGGAAAACAGCCACACGGCTTGAGCTGAGATTTCACTCCTTGTTTTCTTTTCTCAGCCCGGCAAGAGGACACGGTCATCTATTCCTTCTACCTTCTCCCCAGCCGCCCCCTGTGTGTCCCCTCCAGGGCTGAGGTCAAATGCTCAATCCCCACCAGAAGGGTTATGGTGGAGTCCTGGGGGAGACCAGCGACCTGTGGCACGCCTGTCACCGTGCCAAGAAGAATGGGGGAGAAGCTTTTCTCAGTCCCAAATATTCTTTATGCCTCATGGTTGTGCAGGACGCCCTGAGGAAAGGGGCCATCAGTCCACGGGAGAGCAGCTCCGGTACACGACAGGAGCAAGTCAGGCAGCCAAGTATTTCCGGAACCTTGGAACACTGTGTGTCTCAGTCTTTGGCACCTCTGCTCTGCTCTGTTCTGTTCTTTGTTTTTTTAATTCTATATAAGAAACTCTTCATTTCTTCAACTTTTGCCTACTAATGATGCCAATCATCTTCCAGAGCATGAGTTCAGAAGCACGGGCTTATAGCAACCTGTCTCA
Organism: Mustela nigripes; assembly: GCF_022355385.1. NCBI lineage: Eukaryota > Metazoa > Chordata > Mammalia > Carnivora > Mustelidae > Mustela > Mustela nigripes. The sequence continues at coordinate 2,254,953 of NC_081560.1, read as the reverse complement.
CATGATTAACAGGGATGTATTTTATCATAAAAGCTAGGGCCATTTGTAGCTGGCAAGGGCACAGCTATAATCATTTCTGTACCTATATTTAGTAGAAAATTAAGCCCATTTTTCTGGGCACTTAATAGTTTTCTACTTCACATTGTGTAAGTTAAACTTGGCTTTAGTTATGCCAGATTTCGATCGTAAGTATAAAAGTAATCATATAATTAACGACTTGACCTACTTTATAACGTTTGAAAAGGATTACTTGATCAGGGTAAGGCTTGGAACGTATTGGGTCAAGATTTTTCATGTTATTTTAAAAAACAAATGTGAACGCATAGATACGCTGATGGAGAAAATGGATCAATGTGGTTTGTGGACGTGCCCAGCTCAGCGCATCTGGATAAGTTCTCGGGTCTTCAGAACGACCACCGGGTCATGGTCAGTTACTATGGGCTGAGTTGCATCCTCCTAAAATCAGTTGTTGGACCCTGACCCCCAAGACCTTGAATGTGACTGTATTTGGGGCCTTTGAAGAGATCACGAAGCTGAAGCGAGGCCGTCAGGACGGGCGCTGACCCGATCCGATGGGTGTCCTTGCCCGAAGAGGAGGCCAGGACATAGGCACAGCCTGGGGGCGACGGAGGGAAGACCAGACGGGTCCACACACCAGGGAAAGAGGCCTCAGGAGGGAGAAGCCCGGCCCACACGGTGATGTCAGACCTTCAGCCTCTGAGTTGGGAGGACATTTCTGCTGTTGAAGCCGCCGGTGTGACGTAGTTTGTAACGGTGGCCCCAGGAGACTCAGACACAGGTTAGGGCTCCCTTCTATCCCACACTTCTTTTGGGTCCCAAGCAGAACGTGTCGTCTCGCACAGAATGTGCACATCCTGCCCCTTCTTTATGAATGAAATCCTGCACTTCTTGGCCAACTGTGTTTAGCCAAACGTACGACTTTCTAGTCCCCCTTCTCTAAAATGGCTTGTAGGCAGGACCATCTGGGTAGACACCCCTTCCTCAGATGAAAGGCAAAGCGTCTCCGGGAGAAGCTGTCCCCTTTCCCATTCAGCGCGTCTCTCCCCGGGGAACAGGGTGAGGCCGGCAGGCGTCCACAAGGACAAGGCGACTGTCCTGACGGCGGATGACAGAGGTCCCGGTGGCCCTGTTGCTCACCTCACTTCTCTGCAGGCTCATTCTTACGGGACAAATACCAATTCGCTTGTTGACGTCCTCAGAAGCCCAGGGTTCTGTTGTTTGTGCCCAAACCCAGTGACCGCTGGCCGAGTCATGACCGCGGGTGAGAAGGAGCATGCCCGGCTCTTGGGGGACACATACTTGCCAGGCAAGGACGGACTTGGGACGTTCTCACACGGCAGACACGAGAGCTCGCTGGGTGGGGCTGGGATGAATCTCCCCAGCGTGGAAATCAAGCCCGTGGAATGCATGGAAAGTTCTGAAAGCTGGAGTCTGGGGACTCCAGAAAGCCTGCTCCCGTGGTGGTGTAGCTGAACAGCAGGGAGAGGCAGAGGTGACCGAGTTCCGTGACTCACCCGCACGGGTCACTTGCAAACAGCTGACTGCTCGCGGGCTGCAGCCCCGAAGATGCCCGGGAGTCCACGGGGGGATCGGGTGGCTTGGTTCTGAGTCCTTCTGACTCAGGGGACGCGGCTTTGCTTCTGCCGAGCCTTGTAATTGTAGAAACGTGCAGAGCAGGGCCCCATGGGTAGGGAGTGGCCAGGATGGTGGGGAATCTGGAGTTTATGCGGAGAGAAGGTGGGGGACCAGATGGACCCCGGAGGAAGGAGCGCATGCTCGTGGGACAGACCCCGGAGGAAGGAGCGGGTGCTCGCGGGACAGACCCCGGAGGAAGGAGCGCGTGCTCGCGGGACAGACCCCGGAGGAAGGAGCGCGTGCTCGCGGGACAGACCCCGGAGGAAGGAGCG
>NC_081560.1:2247019-2253015 GCF_022355385.1 Mustela nigripes | reverse complement strand
TGTGCTCATTCTGACCGGGACATGGAGATTACAGGGGGCAGTCAGGATGGGGGAGAAACTTCTAGGGACGGAGCGCTGCAAAACTGGAATGGGCTGCTTCAGAGGACAGTGAATTTCTCGCCCTGGAGGGGCTCGGGGCAGCCCACGTGAGCCCACACGGAGCACCTTACGGAGGGCAGGCAGGAGGAGGCAGGGATGGGGCCGGTGACCTCTGCGGCCCAAGCCCGGGGTGAGGGAGCTTCCTGGGGCTGGTCCACGTTCCCTGGAGGACCAGGGATACAGCCACAAGGAGACCGGGTGTTCCCAGAAGCCAGAGGAGGGCAGGTACTGGGCTGGACGGCAGAGAAGGGAATTTGGGATCAAGCTGGGCTCAGGAGGGACCTGTTTCCTTCGAAAAGGTCTGGTCCCGGGGGAAGCGCCAGAGCAGAGGCTGTCCCGGGCGGTGGGCGGCTCACCGGGCAGAGGGTGCGCCACGGGCGCGAAATCGGTCTGGGGAGGTCGTGTGGGTCTGAAACACGAAGGGCCCTGAGCCACAGGTGAGGTCGGCCCCGCGTGACCGAGTCCGGCAGGAGAACGAGGACAGGGTCTCGGAGGGTTTGCTCAGGGGAAGAAAAGGTCTCCCCAAAGGGAGAGACAAGCACAGACCCCGAGAAACCCTTCAGCCGGTCGGTGAGTTTGCAGAGCGGAGGGTGGCCGCTGGGGGAGCGGACGTGAGCAAAGGTTTTATCAAGGTGCACCTGTGTGCCCTGAAGTCCGGCGTCTCACCTGCGCGGTCTGGCGGTGGTGAGACACGCCAGTGTGCACCTGCCCGCAGCGCGGCTCTGGGACGCTCACGCCTCCTCCGCGGATCCCGGCTCTGCACGTGCACCTGCTCCCCATCCTCCCCGCAGCCCCCCGAGCCACGAGCCTGCTCTCTGTCTGCACCGATTGCCTCTCCTGGATGCCCCGATAAAGGGACTCCAACCCCCGGTGATCTTCTGGGTCTGGCTTTACTGCGGGAGCTTCGGGGCTTCCCATGCGATGGTGCGCACGTCCGCAGCTCATTCCCTGCAGCGCCGACTCGTGATGGGTCGGAGGGAGGTGCCGCCTCTCCCCTCCCCGTGCATCACGGGGCGAGCGGAGAGTCCGCAGCCCGGGGCGATGGTGAATCCCGGTGCCACGAACACTCACGTACGTCTCTGGGGGCACGTAGGTTTTCGTTTCTCTTGGGCACATGCGTAGGAGCATCTAAACTGGGCTCTGGGGAGCGAGGGGCCTGAGGGGTGAGGAGCATCGGTGAGGGTCTGCGGGGGCTTGGGGCGATGCCAGGACACTTCATGGTCAGGGAGCTCAAGGGCCTTGGGTGCTAAGACAGGCAGTGTGGGTTGACGTCAGGGTGTGGGCGTTGAGCGTGGGGTGAGGTTGGGGGTGGGGAGCGGCAGGCCCTGGGGGACGGGGGCAGCCGGAGTGGGCACCACCAGGACCCCAGTCTGGCACCAGCTCTGAGACTGGGAGAGCAGAGACAGAGCCAAGACTCCATGGAAACTCCCTCGGGAGCTCTGGCTAAAATCAGAAAACATGAAAATCGAATTAGTGGAAACTCAGTGTCTCGCCCGAACTAGAAGGAGGCCTCGTGCTGACACAGGGCACCCTGCGTTCCCTTAAAATTGTCTATTTGCATGTTATCCTGAAGACGACTCAGAAGTAACCATAAAATGATGAACTATGAAGAAACGGCTAAATTGAACTGAATAAAATTCAGAAGGGCCCTGATTCTGACACCACATGGACAGTAAATGACTAAAAATTCCAAAAGAGCCCAGAAACACGTCTGTCCTGCCAAACACAGCAATTCCGGGGTCTAGTACGTATCCTCCGTGAAACTAGTGCAGCCGTCTGTCCGAAGGCCTTGCCGGGGACGCCTGCATTGTTCGATCGGCTGCGTGAGGGAGACACGGCTGAATACACCCCGTGTCTGCTTAGCGGATCTGGAAACCAGGAAGACGAGACAAACGTGTTTCCCGCGGTGGCCCCTGAGATGAGGCAGGGTGTCACCGCCCTTCCTCGCTGGACATCACAGCGGCCACCTCGGACGGGAAACGGGGCCGCAGAGGCCGTGACGCCTGCCTGGGCACGCTGGCCCGCAGGAGAGCTTGTGCCAGACGGTGCTCCCAGCACGTTCAGACCCAACGTGCAAGGAACGCTTGTTCTTCTGAAAAATACCACAGTTGGGGTTAAAAAAACACATAAGCATCTTTAAGAGTAAAGTCCGCTCCCGTTGGGGTCACGATGCCGTGGGAATCTTCTCCAGATCTGTTCATCCTGTGAAGCCAAAACTGTCCCCCTCCCCCAGCTGCCGGCACCCCCTCTGTGTCCTGTCTCTGTGGTTTGGGAGCTCCAGAGGACGCACACAAGTGGGGTCCCGCAGTATCTGTCCCGTGGCGGCTGCCTTACCTCCCGGAGCCCCGTGTCCTCAAGGTCCGTCCACGTCTCAGTAGGTGTCTGGATGTCCGTCCTTGTGAAGGCTGGTGCGTCGTCTGCATCCGTCTTCCCGTGTCTCTGTCTCTTGGCCACTGTGAACGGAACCGCTACCAGGGGCGTGACTGGACGTGAGGCGGTTCTGTGTCTGATCTTTCTGAGGACTGGAACCTTATTTCTGCTGTAGGAGAGTCTAACTCATGGGCCACCCCGTGCCATGAGAGAGCTCTAGCATGAAGCGCTCATTCTCGGGGCGTCAGAGTGGCTCAGCTGGTTGAGTGGCCACCTCCTGATTTCGGCTCAGGTCCTGATCTTGGTGTCCTGGGATCGAGCCTCACGCTGGGCTCTGTGCTTAGCGCAACGTCTGTTTGGTGTTCTCTCTCTCTCCCTCTGCCTCTCTCCCCACCCCCTGCTTGTGCTCTCTCTCTAAATAAGCCAACAAAATCTTAAAAAAATAAATTAAATTTAATTAAACTTTCATTCAGGAGAAGTTTCTCGGAAGCCACTGAAGTGAGCCAAACCCTCTACTTCCCGTCATTCTAAAACACAACTGAGATAAAGTGGTAAAATGGGAAAAAATCACTATCATGGGCTTTGGGGGATGGGATTCTAGTCTTGCTTGTCATCTTTTCCAGGGGGGTAACTCTGAATAAATCCGTTTACGTGTTTGGGTTCAGCATCCTTTGGAGAAAGGGAGAGGTCGAAAGAGTGACGTGGGAAGACCCATGCAGCACTCCCCATGCAGGAGAACGACTTCCAACCACAACGGTGAAGGCACAACGTTGAACTTCCATTTTTCATGTTATTACAAGAGAGTCAGAACTGTTAAAACAAAAACAAAAACAAAACCAAAAACACCGAAACTAGGCACAGTTGAAACTCGGCCCTTGGGGGGTGAGCAGAAGGCAACAGCAGGATACCAAACACGACTGGACGGCGTGGGCTGCCGCGGCCGCACGTTCTCACCGCCGCCTCCCACCCGGGAGTCTGACACACGTGGGCGTCGCGGGGGGACCGCCGCAGCGTGATCTAGGGCTGGGCACCCGCGTTCCAGGACACCCATCGCCACGCGAAAGTGGATGCAATGGCTGAGGCAACTTCCGTGGCGTTTTATGAAACTCTTTTTCCAAGTCAAATTGGTATTCGAGGATTATTTTCCTTCACAAGCCTGGCGTTGGAAAATCCCCCCGGCCAATTACAGTGTTTGTGTAAATAATCCATTTACCTTTTGTAGGAGGCATTGATAGCCATTTTTGGGTCATTTGTTGGAATACGTGCCACCCTTTTGGGTTTGGGGACAGTAGTGAGAGCTCATAACTGTTCTCCATCCAGTATATCAAGATGACGGTGTGTCCGACACCACGAGCCCAGCACGGGCTGAGAACGGCGGACTGAGTGCTGCCGACGTGTACCGTGCCCGTCAAATGTTGGCTAATCAACCCGTCATATCATCCTTACGTAATACCTTGTTTTCGAAAAACTCTGAACAAAAAAAAAGAAAAACATCTATGATAGGTCAGCTATTTTGAGCAAAGTCCTTTTCTTATTTTTCATGGATCTAAAATAATCTGTTTTCCCATTTTGCTAGAAATGAATTTGCCTTTGACATGATTGCCTGACTAATGACTATAGAATTAAGCTCCCGAGGACATTCTGTGGAATTAGGCTAAAAAGATTAACTTCCTACATGATGTCTGTATCCATATTACTTCTTATTAGAAATTAATTACAGTAACTTTCTGTTTTTTGGAGATGCTCGAGGCAGTAACTGAATATGAATAAGGGAAACAAAAGGGAAATAAAGCAGAAACAAAGAGGAAAACAAAGCAGATGATCATTTAATATGCAGACCGAGTCTAAGCAAATTACTGTCTAGTCACAGATTTTCTGTACGGGTAGATTTATGGGAATATAATTAACCGAGTGAACAGACACATAACATCTTCATTTATTCCTCAAATGCCAGACTGAATGTGACTCGACAATGTACCAACTCACTCCTGACATCCAAACAATTTGGAAGTAATTGACTCTTTGGATAATAAGGTCCTTTGGGGTTTTTCTGTTTCCCCAAAGATGTCTTAATAAACATCAATTAGCATCGCATACATAGGTCTACAGCTGTAGATGAAAATAATCTTTATTAGTTCTTCTGTTTGCTGGAATTTGGGATAAATTGAGTTGACAGCACCCATGGAGTAAGCAAACACAGGGGTGCCCTCTCCTAACGGGGCTCGTTGGAGTGTCATTATGTTGGCCTTTCCCAGTGACAAAGAAGTCTCATCCCAAATTTCACCTTCTCCGGCAAGCTTTCCTAGCTGAGCCCGCCCACACCACCACCTCTCCCGGTGGACCCCCGCCACGCGTGTCGCTTTCACGTGGGTGTCCTGTGCTGCGTTACACTTGCCCTGAAGAGGTCCCCGAAGGGTGGTCTCACCAGCAAAGGGTGAGCCCGTTCTCAGGAACACCCTGTTCCGGCAGGTCATAAGGACTAAGCAGCCGCTTGCGACGTACAAATCCTGCGAGCAAGCAGTCCCCCGCGAGTGGAGGGCCCAGGGCCTGGGACGGCCTCACTTGCAGTCTGCGGGCCGGACCCTGCCGCGAAGAGAGCCTGGTGTGTGGAGACGACGGGGTTGCCGGGGCGAGGCCAATGGAGAACTCTGGTGCTTTAGCCTCCCCGATGTGCTCCGGCCCTGGACCAGGCTGCTTCCGGGGGAAACGGGTTATAGCAAGTTTCTCGTTTTCTGGCAAGAATTAATAATCTTGACGATGTTGGCTTGGGCGTAGGGCTTCGACTTGGGTTCTTCGAGCCACACTCGAGGGCTTGGCGTTGTTGACCTGCACGGGGTCCCGCTCCTCCCCTCTGTCTGCTGCTGTCATCTACCTGCCTGCCTGCCTGTGTGTCTATCGACTGTGTGACTATCTGTCACCTCTCTATCATCTGTCTGTCTGTCCACCCATGATCTCTCTACTTTCTGTTTGTCGTCTATTATCTACCTAACATCTGTCAATCCATCTGTGTATCTACTAGTGTATCAATCTTCTCGTGATCATCTGTTTACTGTCTGTCATCTGTTGGTCTATCTCTATCTATCTGTCTATCTATCTATCTATCAATCTTCTATCCACTTATCTATCTGTATATCTACTTATCTACCAAACATCTCTCTATTATCTGTCTGTCTTTCATCTATCACCTGTCAGTCTGTCTATAGCTATCTATCTATCTATCTATCTATCATCTATATCTATCTATCATCTATCTGTATATCTATCAATCTTCTATCCATTTATCTATCTGTATATCTACTTATCTACCAATCATCTCTCTATTATCTGTCTGTCTTTCATCTATCACCTGTCAGTCTGTCTATATCTATCTATCTATCATCTATATCTATCTATCATCTATCTGTCTATCATCTGTCGGTCTGTCTGTATCTATCAATCTATCTATCTATCATCTATATCTATCTATCATCTATCTGTATATCTATCAATCTTCTATCCATTTATCTATCTGTATATCTACTTATCTA
>NC_081560.1:2243944-2247009 GCF_022355385.1 Mustela nigripes | reverse complement strand
TCAATCATTTCTCTATTATCTGTCTGTCTATCGGTCTGTCTATTATCTGTCTATTACCTGTTGGTCTGTCTATATCTATCTGTCTCTCTATCATCTATATCGATCTGTCTGTCTATTGACCTATAATCTCTTTGTCTGTCTGTCTATTTGCCCACCTGTCATCTGTCATCTCTCTATCTTTCATGTATCTCTCACTGTCTGTCTGTCTGTATCTCATCCATTGCTATCATCTCTCTCTACTATGTGTCTCCTCCAGTTCCCAAACCTCCCATGTGTCCCCTGATCCCCACATGAGGAATATTTTTATTTACTTTGAAGGAACCTACTACTTTTTGCAATCCCTGTTCCAGAAGGCAGGTCATTTCTGGTTACTGGAAGCTTCCCAGAGAGGTTTGCTTGTCTGCGGTGACTTTAAGCCATGTTTAACTTATGCAGGGGTTTACGTGCTGACTTCAGCCCCGGGCTAGGTGTTGGCGTGGTGCTGTGTGGCGTGTGTGAAGGGGGTGGATGGCACCTGAGCGCTCACCCTTGGCTGGCTGGGGCTCTGGCCTGGAGGAGTCTCAATGGGGAGCGGGCTGCCCACTCTCGCTGTCCCTGGGGGAAGAACCCTCGGGCCACGACCACTCTGTGACGGGTCTCTCTTCCCGTCCTTGTCCTGGCACCTTTCCAAAACCTCTCTGGTCCAGAACTTCTATACCGTACTGCCCCTTTCCAGAAACTTGTCTGGTTCCCTTGGACGTGTACAGCGTCGAGGAAAGGCACCATATGGCCTGGCAGCCGTGGGAAGGGAGAGGGGCCATGGGCCCTGTCTGGGGGCTGTGGGCCTTGTAGCAGCACCCGCCCCCACCCGCTGTGCGGATCATTTGAAGACAGGCTTTTCAAAATAGGCTTAACTCAACACATCAGGAACAATTATCGAGATGCTTTATGCACATCCTTTCCTAGGTCCTCGACACCCAGCATGTATGTCTTGGTGTCCGTGCCTCTTGGTTCAGAATGTCACACCTCAGACGCTCGATGTCACATGAGGTCACGGGACAGCACGACTCCACTCCTGGGTTACTGTGTTCAGGACAAGGCCTGAACACGCTATCCATGCCCTGAATGGCCTTCCGAGACAGTCCCGTGCTGGAAAGTCTACTCAGTTGTCTCCGCTTTGGACCTCGGCAGACCTTCCCCTCCTGCCTGGGATGCTCTTCCGTGGCCCCCCCTCCTGGTGGTCTAACCCGGCTGCTGTCAGGAAGGCATCGTGCCCCAGACCCGGGGCGGGTTCCTGCTCTGGGCACTCCCGCCGTGACCTCTCTCCGACCTTCTTCCACCGGACTGTGCTCCTCTGGAGATCAGGGACTCTCCTCTTCCCGGCCACGCACGTAGGAGGCGCTCAGCCGATCCTTGCTGCGTGAGGAAGGGGCGTTGCTGCCGGAGAGCTGAGCCTTTGTGTGGGGCAGAGGAAAACAGTATGTCTTGTGTGTCCTGAACATGGAGAAAGAGAAAACTGAACACAGCCACATGGGAAGGCAGACTGGGGCCAGGGGACTCTGGGAAGGGGTGGGGGCTTACCAGGAAGAGAGTGACGTGACAGGTCCACGCTGAGACCCGGCAGTCATGGTGTCTCAGCCTCCCAGCTGCCACGCCGGAGAGGAAGCAGCAGAAGGCTCAGGTGTCTGCCACATCTAGTGGGGAGGGAGAGGAAAATCCCAGGGAGGAGGGGCCGGAGGTCCCGCTTTCTGTTTCCGTGTCCTGGCCACTTTACACTTAAACACGTCCTTGTACCTGGCTTGGTAGTGGCGCAGGTGTCTCACTGCCCTGACAGTTTAGAGTACCCTGTCCTGCCCGCCCCAGGGCCATGGTGTCTGGTGTCCGAGCCCTGCTCCCAGAGACCTGGACTCAGAATGTCCGGGGTGAAGCTCTTGGGTGACTCCAACAGCAGCTCCGCTGGAGAGGTGACGGACTGTCCCACGGCGGGCCCTGGGGAAAGCCTGCCCCAGCTCCCAAGGACATACGCAAGCCTGTGTTTCAGGCTAAAAATAAAACCCAGAGCCAGATGCGGGAGGAAACGTGCCTCCCTGCCTGGGCATCTGCTTAAACTCATCACCCGTCCTGCTCCTCACGTCGTCTGGATCTTTCCTGACAGTTGGGAGACCAGGTTTCCTTCGGAGGCCGCGGGCCTCCCGGGAACTGCAGCGGCTCCCCGGGGCTGGGCGCTCCCCGCGGCGGCCCACCTCACGGCTCGCACCGCCCTGGCCGTCCCGGCGCCCTGTTCCACGCGGAATCTCGGCCCAAGGCAGCACTAGCAGGTGCCGGAGCGGGGATCAAGCTGGGGGCACCTTTCTGGCTTCTCCGGGCGGGGGTCTTCAGAGGAGTCCGGCCCCGGAGGCGTTGCAGGGCCCGGCACGTGGGGGGACGTGGGTGGGTGCGGCCTCTGGAGAGGGTCGGGGAAGGTTCTGGTCTTGGGGGAGGCGCGCCCCAGCCTGAGCCCTTAGAGCGTGAGCCTGCGGTATTTCCTGGTGACTAAGCTGAGCCGGTCGCTTTTTCTCCTTAATAGTCCTTCTCAGAATAGAGCTGCGGGAGCCCAGCCTTGCGGGGGAAACGTCCCCGTTACTGTCTGGGCCAGAATCAGGCCGCACGTGCGCAAACCTTCTGTCGGGGCCGGCCGTGCTGCGGGGAGCCTGGCACCTTGCCGGGTGTTGGGCACACGCTCTGGCTTCTCGGGGGCCGTGGCTCGCCCCCTCTGTCTCGCCCGACGGCCTCGTGCCCTGCACAGGGTCAGCACCATCCACGGGGAGGCCCCGGGGTGGCCACGTTGCTCTCCTCCTCCATCTGGTTCCAGAGGACACTTGGGGACAGTCTGGCAGGCCCGACGGCACTGCGAGGCTTGCCGGCGTGGTTTGAACCGGAGGCTGCGGCGCGGGAGTGAGCCCGGCTCCTTCAGGCTGGTTTCTCAGCCGCACTCCACCGGCCCGGTGAAGGCAGATGCTCGGTTTGGGTGTCCTGCGGAGGGCTAAGACACACTCCTGTGAACAAGCGACCCCAGGGCCCAGGAGGCTGACAGCGGGACGCGGGGG
>NC_081560.1:2242674-2243844 GCF_022355385.1 Mustela nigripes | reverse complement strand
GGGGGGGGGGCAGGGCAGCGGAGACGGGTTCTGGGAGAGGCTGGGAATCCTTCAGAGCCAAACGTAAAACGAGCCTGTTCTAAACCTACTTCGACTTCTAACGGAGTCCGAGGCTCTGTCGCACCAGACGAGACGTGTCTGCTCTGGGTGTTGCCGTCCATCCCTTCTGGCCTCCCCAGAGGTTTGCTGACCCCGACCTGCGGCCAGCGCCTCTGCAGCCGCCGTGTGTGCTCGGTGCACGTTCCTGGGTGGCGGCTTCCGCCTCGCCGGGCGGCAGGGCTGAAGGCTGGCCGTCCTTGTGACTGCGACGCCCGAGCTGTTCTCTCAGAAAGGCACCTGAATTCCAGAGAGCTTGGCCCGGCCCAACGCCTGAGCCTTGAGAGCCGAACGGTGAGAAGCCTCAAGTCGCCGCCCCGCGTCCGTGGGTAGAGGCGTCTCATCCCCGCTCTGCCTCTTTTGTCTGCTCTTCCTCCAGATGCGGGACATCCCGCCACTCTGCCCACGTGTCAGTTTTGTTTATGAGTCCTCCACGGGGCCGAGTCCACAGAAGACGGGGAAGTGGACACTGAGGACCAGTCGGTCGGTCAAGCTCCCCCAAGAGAACCCGGGGCACTGGGAGCCGGGACGGAGGCTCACGAGACTCTGGGTCCACAGGGCCGCGCACGGCACATCCCTGAAGGAGGTGGTGGTGGATGACGAACCAGTGAAAAACGACAAGCAGATGTGATGAAGGCTCGGAGGTGCTGGGGAGGGAGTGGGGTGCGTCCCTGCGGGTCAGGGAGGTCCGCCGGGGCTTCGCGGGCAGGTCGTGTGGTCGGTCTCCCTGGGAGGGACGCAGCCCCTGCAGGACTCCATTCTTGTGGGGAGATGTCCATGGAGCTCCCCCAAGAGAACCCGGGGCACTGGGAGCCGGGACGGAGGCTCACGAGACTCTGGGTCCACAGGGCCGCGCACGGCACATCCCTGAAGGAGGTGGTGGTGGATGACGAACCAGTGAAAAACGACAAGCAGATGTGATGAAGGCTCGGAGGTGCTGGGGAGGGAGTGGGGTGCGTCCCTGCGGGTCAGGGAGGTCCGCCGGGGCTTCGCGGGCAGGTCGTGTGGTCGGTCTCCCTGGGAGGGACGCAGCCCCTGCAGGACTCCATTCTTGTGGGGAGATGTCCATGGAGC